>NW_026600545.1:0-204640 GCF_029448725.1 Salvelinus fontinalis
CCCGATTTGAAAACCGACTTCATACTTGAAAGCAGACAAGAAGGGGCAGATTTAATATCGCAGACATTTTTTTCTATAAAATGTTGCGAAAGGGGTCAAAACGGCAGTTAGTTTGGGAAAGTTTGAAAAACATGTGGGAGTGCATTTAGAGAAACTGCTCTAACGTAAGTACCATACTGAATAAACGTTCTCCGCATTTGACAAGCAGAGAAGTAGAGGAAGGTTTTAATCCAACATATTTTTTGTCAAACTCTTTGGTTTAGTGGTCAAAATGATAGTTGTTTGGAAATAAATGAATCTTCTAACTTCTGACATGTTTTACAAAAACCTAAAAGACATGCAATGGGTTACGAAAATAGCTCTAGTTACAGATTGGTAGCCCCGATTTGAAAACCGACTTCATACTTGAAAGCAGACAAGAAGGGGACGATTTTATATAGCAGACATTTTTTTCTATAAAATGTTGCGAAAGGGGTCAAAACGGCAGTTAGTTTGGGAAAGTTTGAAAAACTCGTGGTAGTGCATTTAGAGAAACTGCTCTAACGTAAGTTCCATACTGAATAAACGTTCTCCGCATTTGACAAGCAGAGAAGTAGAGGAAGGTTTTAATCCAAAATATTTTTTGTCAAACTCTTTGGTTTAGTGGTCAAATGATAGTTGTTTGGAAATAAATGAATCTTCTAACTTCTGAAATGTTTTACAAAAATCAAAAAGACATGCAATGGGTTACGAAAATAGCTCTAGTTACATATTGGTAGCCCCGATTTGAAATCCGACTTCGTACTTGAAAAGCAGACAAGAAGGGGAAGATTTTATATAGCAGAATTTTTTTTCTATAAAATGTTGCGAAAGGGGTCAAAACGGCAGTTAAATTTTGGGAAAGTTTGAAAAACATGTGGTAGTGCATTTAGAGAAACTGCTCTAACGTAAGTTCCATACTGAATAAACCTTCTCCGCATTTGACAAGCAGAGAAGAAGAGGAAGGTTTTAATCGAAAATATTTTTTGTCAAACTCTTTGGTTTAGTGGTCAAAATGATAGTTGTTTGGAAATAAATGAATCTTCTAACTTCTGACATGTTTTACAAAAACCTAAAAGACATGCAATGGGTTACGAAAATAGCTCTAGTTACAGATTGGTAGCCCCGATTTGAAAACCGACTTCATACTTGAAAGCAGACAAGAAG
Source organism: Salvelinus fontinalis (assembly GCF_029448725.1). NCBI lineage: Eukaryota > Metazoa > Chordata > Actinopteri > Salmoniformes > Salmonidae > Salvelinus > Salvelinus fontinalis. The sequence goes on from NW_026600545.1 coordinate 1,186, forward strand.
GGGCAGATTTAATATCGCAGACATTTTTTTCTATAAAATGTTGCGAAAGGGGTCAAAACGGCAGTTAGTTTGGGAAAGTTTGAAAAACATGTGGGAGTGCATTTAGAGAAACTGCTCTAACGTAAGTACCATACTGAATAAACGTTCTCCGCATTTGACAAGCAGAGAAGTAGAGGAAGGTTTTAATCCAACATATTTTTTGTCAAACTCTTTGGTTTAGTGGTCAAAATGATAGTTGTTTGGAAATAAATGAATCTTCTAACTTCTGACATGTTTTACAAAAACCTAAAAGACATGCAATGGGTTACGAAAATAGCTCTAGTTACAGATTGGTAGCCCCGATTTGAAAACCGACTTCATACTTGAAAGCAGACAAGAAGGGGACGATTTTATATAGCAGACATTTTTTTCTATAAAATGTTGCGAAAGGGGTCAAAACGGCAGTTAGTTTGGGAAAGTTTGAAAAACTCGTGGTAGTGCATTTAGAGAAACTGCTCTAACGTAAGTTCCATACTGAATAAACCTTCTCCGCATTTGACAAGCAGAGAAGAAGAGGAAGGTTTTAATCGAAAATATTTTTTGTCAAACTCTTTGGTTTAGTGGTCAAAATGATAGTTGTTTGGAAATAAATGAATCTTCTAACTTCTGACATGTTTTACAAAAACCTAAAAGACATGCAATGGGTTACGAAAATAGCTCTAGTTACAGATTGGTAGCCCCGATTTGAAAACCGACTTCATACTTGAAAGCAGACAAGAAGGGGCAGATTTAATATCGCAGACATTTTTTTCTTTAAAATGTTGCGAAAGGGGTCAAAACGGCAGTTAGTTTGGGAAAGTTTGAAAAACATGTGGGAGTGCATTTAGAGAAACTGCTCTAACGTAAGTACCATACTGAATAAACGTTCTCCGCATTTGACAAGCAGAGAAGTAGAGGAAGGTTTTAATCCAACATATTTTTTGTCAAACTCTTTGGTTTAGTGGTCAAAATGATAGTTGTTTGGAAATAAATGAATCTTCTAAATTCTGACATGTTTTACAAAAACCTAAAAGACATGCAATGGGTTACGAAAATAGCTCTAGTTACATATTGTTAGCCCCGATTTGAAATGCGACTTCATACTTGAAAAGCAGACAAGAAGGGGAAGATTTTCTATAGCAGAATTTTTTTCTATAAAATGTTGCGAAAGGGGTCAAAACGGCAGTTAAAGTTTGGGAAAGTTTGAAAAACATGTGGTAGTGCATTTAGAGAAACTGCTCTAACGTAAGTTCCATACTGAATAAACCTTCTCCGCATTTGACAAGCAGAGAAGAAGAGGAAGGTTTTAATCGAAAATATTTTTTGTCAAACTCTTTGGTTTAGTGGTCAAAATGATAGTTGTTTGGAAATAAATGAATCTTCTAACTTCTGACATGTTTTACAAAAACCTAAAAGACATGCAATGGGTTACGAAAATAGCTCTAGTTACAGATTGGTAGCCCCGATTTGAAAACCGACTTCATACTTGAAAGCAGACAAGAAGGGGCAGATTTAATATCGCAGACATTTTTTTCTATAAAATGTTGCGAAAGGGGTCAAAACGGCAGTTAGTTTGGGAAAGTTTGAAAAACATGTGGGAGTGCATTTAGAGAAACTGCTCTAACGTAAGTACCATACTGAATAAACGTTCTCCGCATTTGACAAGCAGAGAAGTAGAGGAAGGTTTTAATCCAACATATTTTTTGTCAAACTCTTTGGTTTAGTGGTCAAAATGATAGTTGTTTGGAAATAAATGAATCTTCTAACTTCTGACATGTTTTACAAAAACCTAAAAGACATGCAATGGGTTACGAAAATAGCTCTAGTTACAGATTGGTAGCCCCGATTTGAAAACCGACTTCATACTTGAAAGCAGACAAGAAGGGGAAGATTTAATATAGCAGACATTTTTTTCTATAAAATGTTGCGAAAGGGGTCAAAAAGGCAGTTAGTTTGGGAAAGTTTGAAAAACTCGTGGTAGTGCATTTAGAGAAACTGCTCTAACGTAAGTTCCATACTGAATAAACGTTCTCCGCATTTGACAAGCAGAGAAGTAGAGGAAGGTTTTAATCCAAAATATTTTTTGTCAAACTCTTTGGTTTAGTGGTCAAATGATAGTTGTTTGGAAATAAATGAATCTTCTAACTTCTGAAATGTTTTACAAAAATCAAAAAGACATGCAATGGGTTACGAAAATAGCTCTAGTTACATATTGGTAGCCCCGATTTGAAATCCGACTTCGTACTTGAAAAGCAGACAAGAAGGGGAAGATTTTATATAGCAGAATTTTTTTTCTATAAAATGTTGCGAAAGGGGTCAAAACGGCAGTTAAATTTTGGGAAAGTTTGAAAAACATGTGGTAGTGCATTTAGAGAAACTGCTCTAACGTAAGTTCCATACTGAATAAACCTTCTCCGCATTTGACAAGCAGAGAAGAAGAGGAAGGTTTTAATCGAAAATATTTTTTGTCAAACTCTTTGGTTTAGTGGTCAAAATGATAGTTGTTTGGAAATAAATGAATCTTCTAACTTCTGACATGTTTTACAAAAACCTAAAAGACATGCAATGGGTTACGAAAATAGCTCTAGTTACAGATTGGTAGCCCCGATTTGAAAACCGACTTCATACTTGAAAGCAGACAAGAAGGGGCAGATTTAATATCGCAGACATTTTTTTCTATAAAATGTTGCGAAAGGGGTCAAAACGGCAGTTAAATTTTGGGAAAGTTTGAAAAACATGTGGTAGTGCATTTAGAGAAACTGCTCTAACGTAAGTTCCATACTGAATAAACCTTCTCCGCATTTGACAAGCAGAGAAGAAGAGGAAGGTTTTAATCGAAAATATTTTTTGTCAAACTCTTTGGTTTTGTGGTCAAAATGATAGTTGTTTGGAAATAAATGAATCTTCTAACTTCTGACATGTTTTACAAAAACCTAAAAGACATGCAATGGGTTACGAAAATAGCTCTAGTTACAGATTGGTAGCCCCGATTTGAAAACCGACTTCATACTTGAAAGCAGACAAGAAGGGGCAGATTTAATATCGCAGACATTTTTTTCTATAAAATGTTGCGAAAGGGGTCAAAACGGCAGTTAGTTTGGGAAAGTTTGAAAAACATGTGGGAGTGCATTTAGAGAAACTGCTCTAACGTAAGTACCATACTGAATAAACGTTCTCCACATTTGACAAGCAGAGAAGTAGAGGAAGGTTTTAATCCAACATATTTTTTGTCAAACTCTTTGGTTTAGTGGTCAAAATGATAGTTGTTTGGAAATAAATGAATCTTCTAACTTCTGACATGTTTTACAAAAACCTAAAAGACATGCAATGGGTTACGAAAATAGCTCTAGTTACAGATTGGTAGCCCCGATTTGAAAACCGACTTCATACTTGAAAGCAGACAAGAAGGGGAAGATTTAATATAGCAGACATTTTTTTCTATAAAATGTTGCGAAAGGGGTCAAAAAGGCAGTTAGTTTGGGAAAGTTTGAAAAACTCGTGGTAGTGCATTTAGAGAAACTGCTCTAACGTAAGTTCCATACTGAATAAACGTTCTCCGCATTTGACAAGCAGAGAAGTAGAGGAAGGTTTTAATCCAAAATATTTTTTGTCAAACTCTTTGGTTTAGTGGTCAAATGATAGTTGTTTGGAAATAAATGAATCTTCTAACTTCTGAAATGTTTTACAAAAATCAAAAAGACATGCAATGGGTTACGAAAATAGCTCTAGTTACATATTGGTAGCCCCGATTTGAAATCCGACTTCGTACTTGAAAAGCAGACAAGAAGGGGAAGATTTTATATAGCAGAATTTTTTTTCTATAAAATGTTGCGAAAGGGGTCAAAACGGCAGTTAAATTTTGGGAAAGTTTGAAAAACATGTGGTAGTGCATTTAGAGAAACTGCTCTAACGTAAGTTCCATACTGAATAAACCTTCTCCGCATTTGACAAGCAGAGAAGAAGAGGAAGGTTTTAATCGAAAATATTTTTTGTCAAACTCTTTGGTTTAGTGGTCAAAATGATAGTTGTTTGGAAATAAATGAATCTTCTAACTTCTGACATGTTTTACAAAAACCTAAAAGACATGCAATGGGTTACGAAAATAGCTCTAGTTACAGATTGGTAGCCCCGATTTGAAAACCGACTTCATACTTGAAAGCAGACAAGAAGGGGCAGATTTAATATCGCAGACATTTTTTTCTATAAAATGTTGCGAAAGGGGTCAAAACGGCAGTTAAATTTTGGGAAAGTTTGAAAAACATGTGGTAGTGCATTTAGAGAAACTGCTCTAACGTAAGTTCCATACTGAATAAACCTTCTCCGCATTTGACAAGCAGAGAAGAAGAGGAAGGTTTTAATCGAAAATATTTTTTGTCAAACTCTTTGGTTTTGTGGTCAAAATGATAGTTGTTTGGAAATAAATGAATCTTCTAACTTCTGACATGTTTTACAAAAACCTAAAAGACATGCAATGGGTTACGAAAAAAGCTCTAGTTACAGATTGGTAGCCCCGATTTGAAAACCGACTTCATACTTGAAAGCAGACAAGAAGGGGAAGATTTAATATAGCAGACATTTTTTTCTATAAAATGTTGCGAAAGGGGTCAAAAAGGCAGTTAGTTTGGGAAAGTTTGAAAAACTCGTGGTAGTGCATTTAGAGAAACTGCTCTAACGTAAGTTCCATACTGAATAAACGTTCTCCGCATTTGACAAGCAGAGAAGTAGAGGAAGGTTTTAATCCAACATATTTTTTGTCAAACTCTTTGGTTTAGTGGTCAAATGATAGTTGTTTGGAAATAAATGAATCTTCTAACTTCTGAAATGTTTTACAAAAATCAAAAAGACATGCAATGGGTTACGAAAATAGCTCTAGTTACATATTGGTAGCCCCGATTTGAAATCCGACTTCGTACTTGAAAAGCAGACAAGAAGGGGAAGATTTTATATAGCAGAATTTTTTTTCTATAAAATGTTGCGAAAGGGGTCAAAACGGCAGTTAGTTTGGGAAAGTTTGAAAAACATGTGGGAGTGCATTTAGAGAAACTGCTCTAACGTAAGTTCCATACTGAATAAACGTTCTCCGCATTTGACAAGCAGAGAAGTAGAGGAAGGTTTTAATCCAAAATATTTTTTGTCAAACTCTTTGGTTTAGTGGTCAAAATGATAGTTGTTTGGAAATAAATGAATCTTCTAAATTCTGACATGTTTTACAAAAACCTAAAAGACATGCAATGGGTTACGAAAATAGCTCTAGTTACATATTGTTAGCCCCGATTTGAAATGCGACTTCATACTTGAAAAGCAGACAAGAAGGGGAAGATTTTCTATAGCAGAATTTTTTTCTATAAAATGTTGCGAAAGGGGTCAAAACGGCAGTTAAAGTTTGGGAAAGTTTGAAAAACATGTGGTAGTGCATTTAGAGAAACTGCTCTAACGTAAGTTCCATACTGAATAAACCTTCTCCGCATTTGACAAGCAGAGAAGAAGAGGAAGGTTTTAATCGAAAATATTTTTTGTCAAACTCTTTGGTTTAGTGGTCAAAATGATAGTTGTTTGGAAATAAATGAATCTTCTAACTTCTGACATGTTTTACAAAAACCTAAAAGACATGCAATGGGTTACGAAAATAGCTCTAGTTACAGATTGGTAGCCCCGATTTGAAAACCGACTTCATACTTGAAAGCAGACAAGAAGGGGCAGATTTAATATCGCAGACATTTTTTTCTATAAAATGTTGCGAAAGGGGTCAAAACGGCAGTTAGTTTGGGAAAGTTTGAAAAACATGTGGGAGTGCATTTAGAGAAACTGCTCTAACGTAAGTACCATACTGAATAAACGTTCTCCGCATTTGACAAGCAGAGAAGTAGAGGAAGGTTTTAATCCAACATATTTTTTGTCAAACTCTTTGGTTTAGTGGTCAAAATGATAGTTGTTTGGAAATAAATGAATCTTCTAACTTCTGACATGTTTTACAAAAACCTAAAAGACATGCAATGGGTTACGAAAATAGCTCTAGTTACAGATTGGTAGCCCCGATTTGAAAACCGACTTCATACTTGAAAGCAGACAAGAAGGGGAAGATTTAATATAGCAGACATTTTTTTCTATAAAATGTTGCGAAAGGGGTCAAAAAGGCAGTTAGTTTGGGAAAGTTTGAAAAACTCGTGGTAGTGCATTTAGAGAAACTGCTCTAACGTAAGTTCCATACTGAATAAACGTTCTCCGCATTTGACAAGCAGAGAAGTAGAGGAAGGTTTTAATCCAAAATATTTTTTGTCAAACTCTTTGGTTTAGTGGTCAAATGATAGTTGTTTGGAAATAAATGAATCTTCTAACTTCTGAAATGTTTTACAAAAATCAAAAAGACATGCAATGGGTTACGAAAATAGCTCTAGTTACATATTGGTAGCCCCGATTTGAAATCCGACTTCGTACTTGAAAAGCAGACAAGAAGGGGAAGATTTTATATAGCAGAATTTTTTTTCTATAAAATGTTGCGAAAGGGGTCAAAACGGCAGTTAAATTTTGGGAAAGTTTGAAAAACATGTGGTAGTGCATTTAGAGAAACTGCTCTAACGTAAGTTCCATACTGAATAAACCTTCTCCGCATTTGACAAGCAGAGAAGAAGAGGAAGGTTTTAATCGAAAATATTTTTTGTCAAACTCTTTGGTTTAGTGGTCAAAATGATAGTTGTTTGGAAATAAATGAATCTTCTAACTTCTGACATGTTTTACAAAAACCTAAAAGACATGCAATGGGTTACGAAAATAGCTCTAGTTACAGATTGGTAGCCCCGATTTGAAAACCGACTTCATACTTGAAAGCAGACAAGAAGGGGCAGATTTAATATCGCAGACATTTTTTTCTATAAAATGTTGCGAAAGGGGTCAAAACGGCAGTTAAATTTTGGGAAAGTTTGAAAAACATGTGGTAGTGCATTTAGAGAAACTGCTCTAACGTAAGTTCCATACTGAATAAACCTTCTCCGCATTTGACAAGCAGAGAAGAAGAGGAAGGTTTTAATCGAAAATATTTTTTGTCAAACTCTTTGGTTTTGTGGTCAAAATGATAGTTGTTTGGAAATAAATGAATCTTCTAACTTCTGACATGTTTTACAAAAACCTAAAAGACATGCAATGGGTTACGAAAATAGCTCTAGTTACAGATTGGTAGCCCCGATTTGAAAACCGACTTCATACTTGAAAGCAGACAAGAAGGGGCAGATTTAATATCGCAGACATTTTTTTCTATAAAATGTTGCGAAAGGGGTCAAAACGGCAGTTAGTTTGGGAAAGTTTGAAAAACATGTGGGAGTGCATTTAGAGAAACTGCTCTAACGTAAGTACCATACTGAATAAACGTTCTCCGCATTTGACAAGCAGAGAAGTAGAGGAAGGTTTTAATCCAACATATTTTTTGTCAAACTCTTTGGTTTAGTGGTCAAAATGATAGTTGTTTGGAAATAAATGAATCTTCTAACTTCTGACATGTTTTACAAAAACCTAAAAGACATGCAATGGGTTACGAAAATAGCTCTAGTTACAGATTGGTAGCCCCGATTTGAAAACCGACTTCATACTTGAAAGCAGACAAGAAGGGGAAGATTTAATATAGCAGACATTTTTTTCTATAAAATGTTGCGAAAGGGGTCAAAAAGGCAGTTAGTTTGGGAAAGTTTGAAAAACTCGTGGTAGTGCATTTAGAGAAACTGCTCTAACGTAAGTTCCATACTGAATAAACGTTCTCCGCATTTGACAAGCAGAGAAGTAGAGGAAGGTTTTAATCCAAAATATTTTTTGTCAAACTCTTTGGTTTAGTGGTCAAATGATAGTTGTTTGGAAATAAATGAATCTTCTAACTTCTGAAATGTTTTACAAAAATCAAAAAGACATGCAATGGGTTACGAAAATAGCTCTAGTTACATATTGGTAGCCCCGATTTGAAATCCGACTTCGTACTTGAAAAGCAGACAAGAAGGGGAAGATTTTATATAGCAGAATTTTTTTTCTATAAAATGTTGCGAAAGGGGTCAAAACGGCAGTTAAATTTTGGGAAAGTTTGAAAAACATGTGGTAGTGCATTTAGAGAAACTGCTCTAACGTAAGTTCCATACTGAATAAACCTTCTCCGCATTTGACAAGCAGAGAAGAAGAGGAAGGTTTTAATCGAAAATATTTTTTGTCAAACTCTTTGGTTTAGTGGTCAAAATGATAGTTGTTTGGAAATAAATGAATCTTCTAACTTCTGACATGTTTTACAAAAACCTAAAAGACATGCAATGGGTTACGAAAATAGCTCTAGTTACAGATTGGTAGCCCCGATTTGAAAACCGACTTCATACTTGAAAGCAGACAAGAAGGGGCAGATTTAATATCGCAGACATTTTTTTCTATAAAATGTTGCGAAAGGGGTCAAAACGGCAGTTAAATTTTGGGAAAGTTTGAAAAACATGTGGTAGTGCATTTAGAGAAACTGCTCTAACGTAAGTTCCATACTGAATAAACCTTCTCCGCATTTGACAAGCAGAGAAGAAGAGGAAGGTTTTAATCGAAAATATTTTTTGTCAAACTCTTTGGTTTTGTGGTCAAAATGATAGTTGTTTGGAAATAAATGAATCTTCTAACTTCTGACATGTTTTACAAAAACCTAAAAGACATGCAATGGGTTACGAAAAAAGCTCTAGTTACAGATTGGTAGCCCCGATTTGAAAACCGACTTCATACTTGAAAGCAGACAAGAAGGGGAAGATTTAATATAGCAGACATTTTTTTCTATAAAATGTTGCGAAAGGGGTCAAAAAGGCAGTTAGTTTGGGAAAGTTTGAAAAACTCGTGGTAGTGCATTTAGAGAAACTGCTCTAACGTAAGTTCCATACTGAATAAACGTTCTCCGCATTTGACAAGCAGAGAAGTAGAGGAAGGTTTTAATCCAAAATATTTTTTGTCAAACTCTTTGGTTTAGTGGTCAAATGATAGTTGTTTGGAAATAAATGAATCTTCTAACTTCTGAAATGTTTTACAAAAATCAAAAAGACATGCAATGGGTTACGAAAATAGCTCTAGTTACATATTGGTAGCCCCGATTTGAAATCCGACTTCGTACTTGAAAAGCAGACAAGAAGGGGAAGATTTTATATAGCAGAATTTTTTTTCTATAAAATGTTGCGAAAGGGGTCAAAACGGCAGTTAGTTTGGGAAAGTTTGAAAAACATGTGGGAGTGCATTTAGAGAAACTGCTCTAACGTAAGTTCCATACTGAATAAACGTTCTCCGCATTTGACAAGCAGAGAAGTAGAGGAAGGTTTTAATCCAAAATATTTTTTGTCAAACTCTTTGGTTTAGTGGTCAAAATGATAGTTGTTTGGAAATAAATGAATCTTCTAAATTCTGACATGTTTTACAAAAACCTAAAAGACATGCAATGGGTTACGAAAATAGCTCTAGTTACATATTGTGAGCCCCGATTTGAAATGCGACTTCATACTTGAAAAGCAGACAAGAAGGGGAAGATTTTCTATGGCAGAATTTTTTTCTATAAAATGTTGCGAAAGGGGTCAAAACGGCAGTTAAAGTTTGGGAAAGTTTGAAAAACATGTGGTAGTGCATTTAGAGAAACTGCTCTAACGTAAGTTCCATACTGAATAAACCTTCTCCGCATTTGACAAGCAGAGAAGAAGAGGAAGGTTTTAATCGAAAATATTTTTTGTCAAACTCTTTGGTTTAGTGGTCAAAATGATAGTTGTTTGGAAATAAATGAATCTTCTAACTTCTGACATGTTTTACAAAAACCTAAAAGACATGCAATGGGTTACGAAAATAGCTCTAGTTACAGATTGGTAGCCCCGATTTGAAAACCGACTTCATACTTGAAAGCAGACAAGAAGGGGCAGATTTAATATCGCAGACATTTTTTTCTATAAAATGTTGCGAAAGGGGTCAAAACGGCAGTTAGTTTGGGAAAGTTTGAAAAACATGTGGGAGTGCATTTAGAGAAACTGCTCTAACGTAAGTACCATACTGAATAAACGTTCTCCGCATTTGACAAGCAGAGAAGTAGAGGAAGGTTTTAATCCAACATATTTTTTGTCAAACTCTTTGGTTTAGTGGTCAAAATGATAGTTGTTTGGAAATAAATGAATCTTCTAACTTCTGACATGTTTTACAAAAACCTAAAAGACATGCAATGGGTTACGAAAATAGCTCTAGTTACAGATTGGTAGCCCCGATTTGAAAACCGACTTCATACTTGAAAGCAGACAAGAAGGGGAAGATTTAATATAGCAGACATTTTTTTCTATAAAATGTTGCGAAAGGGGTCAAAAAGGCAGTTAGTTTGGGAAAGTTTGAAAAACTCGTGGTAGTGCATTTAGAGAAACTGCTCTAACGTAAGTTCCATACTGAATAAACGTTCTCCGCATTTGACAAGCAGAGAAGTAGAGGAAGGTTTTAATCCAAAATATTTTTTGTCAAACTCTTTGGTTTAGTGGTCAAATGATAGTTGTTTGGAAATAAATGAATCTTCTAACTTCTGAAATGTTTTACAAAAATCAAAAAGACATGCAATGGGTTACGAAAATAGCTCTAGTTACATATTGGTAGCCCCGATTTGAAATCCGACTTCGTACTTGAAAAGCAGACAAGAAGGGGAAGATTTTATATAGCAGAATTTTTTTTCTATAAAATGTTGCGAAAGGGGTCAAAACGGCAGTTAAATTTTGGGAAAGTTTGAAAAACATGTGGTAGTGCATTTAGAGAAACTGCTCTAACGTAAGTTCCATACTGAATAAACCTTCTCCGCATTTGACAAGCAGAGAAGAAGAGGAAGGTTTTAATCGAAAATATTTTTTGTCAAACTCTTTGGTTTAGTGGTCAAAATGATAGTTGTTTGGAAATAAATGAATCTTCTAACTTCTGACATGTTTTACAAAAACCTAAAAGACATGCAATGGGTTACGAAAATAGCTCTAGTTACAGATTGGTAGCCCCGATTTGAAAACCGACTTCATACTTGAAAGCAGACAAGAAGGGGCAGATTTAATATCGCAGACATTTTTTTCTATAAAATGTTGCGAAAGGGGTCAAAACGGCAGTTAAATTTTGGGAAAGTTTGAAAAACATGTGGTAGTGCATTTAGAGAAACTGCTCTAACGTAAGTTCCATACTGAATAAACCTTCTCCGCATTTGACAAGCAGAGAAGAAGAGGAAGGTTTTAATCGAAAATATTTTTTGTCAAACTCTTTGGTTTTGTGGTCAAAATGATAGTTGTTTGGAAATAAATGAATCTTCTAACTTCTGACATGTTTTACAAAAACCTAAAAGACATGCAATGGGTTACGAAAATAGCTCTAGTTACAGATTGGTAGCCCCGATTTGAAAACCGACTTCATACTTGAAAGCAGACAAGAAGGGGCAGATTTAATATCGCAGACATTTTTTTCTATAAAATGTTGCGAAAGGGGTCAAAACGGCAGTTAGTTTGGGAAAGTTTGAAAAACATGTGGGAGTGCATTTAGAGAAACTGCTCTAACGTAAGTACCATACTGAATAAACGTTCTCCGCATTTGACAAGCAGAGAAGTAGAGGAAGGTTTTAATCCAACATATTTTTTGTCAAACTCTTTGGTTTAGTGGTCAAAATGATAGTTGTTTGGAAATAAATGAATCTTCTAACTTCTGACATGTTTTACAAAAACCTAAAAGACATGCAATGGGTTACGAAAATAGCTCTAGTTACAGATTGGTAGCCCCGATTTGAAAACCGACTTCATACTTGAAAGCAGACAAGAAGGGGAAGATTTAATATAGCAGACATTTTTTTCTATAAAATGTTGCGAAAGGGGTCAAAAAGGCAGTTAGTTTGGGAAAGTTTGAAAAACTCGTGGTAGTGCATTTAGAGAAACTGCTCTAACGTAAGTTCCATACTGAATAAACGTTCTCCGCATTTGACAAGCAGAGAAGTAGAGGAAGGTTTTAATCCAAAATATTTTTTGTCAAACTCTTTGGTTTAGTGGTCAAATGATAGTTGTTTGGAAATAAATGAATCTTCTAACTTCTGAAATGTTTTACAAAAATCAAAAAGACATGCAATGGGTTACGAAAATAGCTCTAGTTACATATTGGTAGCCCCGATTTGAAATCCGACTTCGTACTTGAAAAGCAGACAAGAAGGGGAAGATTTTATATAGCAGAATTTTTTTTCTATAAAATGTTGCGAAAGGGGTCAAAACGGCAGTTAAATTTTGGGAAAGTTTGAAAAACATGTGGTAGTGCATTTAGAGAAACTGCTCTAACGTAAGTTCCATACTGAATAAACCTTCTCCGCATTTGACAAGCAGAGAAGAAGAGGAAGGTTTTAATCGAAAATATTTTTTGTCAAACTCTTTGGTTTAGTGGTCAAAATGATAGTTGTTTGGAAATAAATGAATCTTCTAACTTCTGACATGTTTTACAAAAACCTAAAAGACATGCAATGGGTTACGAAAATAGCTCTAGTTACAGATTGGTAGCCCCGATTTGAAAACCGACTTCATACTTGAAAGCAGACAAGAAGGGGCAGATTTAATATCGCAGACATTTTTTTCTATAAAATGTTGCGAAAGGGGTCAAAACGGCAGTTAAATTTTGGGAAAGTTTGAAAAACATGTGGTAGTGCATTTAGAGAAACTGCTCTAACGTAAGTTCCATACTGAATAAACCTTCTCCGCATTTGACAAGCAGAGAAGAAGAGGAAGGTTTTGATCGAAAATATTTTTTGTCAAACTCTTTGGTTTTGTGGTCAAAATGATAGTTGTTTGGAAATAAATGAATCTTCTAACTTCTGACATGTTTTACAAAAACCTAAAAGACATGCAATGGGTTACGAAAATAGCTCTAGTTACAGATTGGTAGCCCCGATTTGAAAACCGACTTCATACTTGAAAGCAGACAAGAAGGGGAAGATTTAATATAGCAGACATTTTTTTCTATAAAATGTTGCGAAAGGGGTCAAAAAGGCAGTTAGTTTGGGAAAGTTTGAAAAACTCGTGGTAGTGCATTTAGAGAAACTGCTCTAACGTAAGTTCCATACTGAATAAACGTTCTCCGCATTTGACAAGCAGAGAAGTAGAGGAAGGTTTTAATCCAAAATATTTTTTGTCAAACTCTTTGGTTTAGTGGTCAAATGATAGTTGTTTGGAAATAAATGAATCTTCTAACTTCTGAAATGTTTTACAAAAATCAAAAAGACATGCAATGGGTTACGAAAATAGCTCTAGTTACATATTGGTAGCCCCGATTTGAAATCCGACTTCGTACTTGAAAAGCAGACAAGAAGGGGAAGATTTTATATAGCAGAATTTTTTTTCTATAAAATGTTGCGAAAGGGGTCAAAACGGCAGTTAGTTTGGGAAAGTTTGAAAAACATGTGGGAGTGCATTTAGAGAAACTGCTCTAACGTAAGTTCCATACTGAATAAACGTTCTCCGCATTTGACAAGCAGAGAAGTAGAGGAAGGTTTTAATCCAACATATTTTTTGTCAAACTCTTTGGTTTAGTGGTCAAAATGATAGTTGTTTGGAAATAAATGAATCTTCTAAATTCTGACATGTTTTACAAAAACCTAAAAGACATGCAATGGGTTACGAAAATAGCTCTATTTACAGATCGGTTGCCCCGATTTGAAATCCGACCTCATACTTGAAAAGCAGACAAGAAGGGGAAGATTTTATATAGCAGAATTTTTTTTCTGTAAAATGTTGCGAAAGGGGTCAAAACGGCAGTTAAAGTTTGTGAAAGTTTGAAAAACATGTGGTAGTGCATTTAGAGAAACTGCTCTAACGTAAGTTCAATACTGAATAAACGTTCTCCGCATTTGAAAAGCAGAGAAGTAGGGGAAGGTTTTAATCCAAAATATTTTTTGTCAAACTCTTTGGTTTAGTGGTCAAAATGATAGTTGTTTGGAAATAAATGAATCTTCTAACTTCTGACATGTTTTACAAAAACCTAAAAGACATGCAATGGGTTACGAAATTAGCTCTAGTTACATATTGTTAGCCCCGATTTGAAATCCGACTTCGTACTTGAAAAGCAGACAAGAAGGGGAAGATTTTATATAGCAGAATTTTTTTTCTATAAAATGTTGCGAAAGGGGTCAAAACGGCAGTTAAATTTTGGGAAAGTTTGAAAAACATGTGGTAGTGCATTTAGAGAAACTGCTCTAACGTAAGTTCCATACTGAATAAACCTTCTCCGCATTTGACAAGCAGAGAAGAAGAGGAAGGTTTTAATCGAAAATATTTTTTGTCAAACTCTTTGGTTTAGTGGTCAAAATGATAGTTGTTTGGAAATAAATGAATCTTCTAACTTCTGACATGTTTTACAAAAACCTAAAAGACATGCAATGGGTTACGAAAATAGCTCTAGTTACAGATTGGTAGCCCTGATTTGAAAACCGACTTCATACTTGAAAGCAGACAAGAAGGGGCAGATTTAATATAGCAGACATTTTTTTCTATAAAATGTTGCGAAAGGGGTCAAAACGGCAGTTAGTTTGGGAAAGTTTGAAAAACATGTGGTAGTGCATTTAGAGAAACTGCTCTAACGTAAGTTCCATACTGAATAAACGTTCTCCGCATTTGACAAGCAGAGAAGTAGAGGAAGGTTTTAATCCAAAATATTTTTTGTCAAACTCTTTGGTTTAGTGGTCAAATGATAGTTGTTTGGAAATAAATGAATCTTCTAACTTCTGACATGTTTTACAAAAACCTAAAAGACATGCAATGGGTTACGAAAATAGCTCTAGTTACAGATTGGTAGCCCCTATTTGAAAACCGACTTCATACTTGAAAGCAGACAAGAAGGGGCAGATTTATTATCGCAGACATTTTTTTCTATAAAATGTTGCGAAAGGGGTCAAAACGGCAGTTAGTTTGGGAAAGTTTGAAAAACATGTGGGAGTGCATTTAGAGAAACTGCTCTAACGTAAGTTCCATACTGAATAAACGTTCTCCGCATTTGACAAGCAGAGAAGTAGAGGAAGGTTTTAATCCAACATATTTTTTGTCAAACTCTTTGGTTTAGTGGTCAAAATGATAGTTGTTTGGAAATAAATGAATCTTCTAACTTCTGACATGTTTTACAAAAACCTAAAAGACATGCAATGGGTTACGAAAATAGCTCTATTTACAGATCGGTTGCCCCGATTTGAAATCCGACCTCATACTTGAAAAGCAGACAAGAAGGGGAAGATTTTATATAGCAGAATTTTTTTTCTGTAAAATGTTGCGAAAGGGGTTCAAAACGGCAGTTAAAGTTTGTGAAAGTTTGAAAAACATGTGGTAGTGCATTTAGAGAAACTGCTCTAACGTAAGTTCAATACTGAATAAACGTTCTCCGCATTTGAAAAGCAGAGAAGTAGGGGAAGGTTTTAATCCAAAATATTTTTTGTAAAACTCTTTGGTTTAGTGGTCAAAATGATAGTTGTTTGGAAATAAATTAATCTTCTAACTTCTGACATGTTTTACAAAAACCTAAAAGACATGCAATGGGTTACGAAAATAGCTCTAGTTAAAAATTGGTAGCCCCGATTTGAAATCCGACTTCATACTTGAAAGCATACAAGAAGGGGAAGATTTGATTTAGCATAATTTTTTTTCTGTAAAATGTTGCGAAAGGGGTCAAAACGGCAGTTAAATTTTGGGAAAGTTTGAAAAACATGTGGTAGTGCATTTAGAGAAACTGCTCTAACGCAAGTTCCATACTGAATAAATCTTCTCCGCATTTGACAAGCAGAGAAGAAGAGGAAGGTTTTAATCGAAAATATTTTTTGTCAAACTCTTTGGTTTAGTGGTCAAAATGATAGTTGTTTGGAAATAAATGAATCTTCTAACTTCTGACATGTTTTACAAAAACCTAAAAGACATGCAATGGGTAACGAAAATAGCTCTAGTTACATATTGGTAGCCCCGATTTGAAATCCGACTTCGTACTTGAAAAGCAGACAAGAAGGGGAAGATTTTATATAGCATAATTTTTTTTCTGTAAAATGTTGCGAAAGGGGTCAAAACAGCAGTTAAAGTTTGGGAAAGTTTGAAAAAAATGTGGCAGTGCATTTAGAGAAACTGCTCTAACGTAAGTTCCATACTGAATAAACGTTCTCCGCATTTGACAAGCAGAGAAGTAGAGGAAGGTTTTAATCCAACATAATTTTTGTCAAACTCTTTGGTTAATTGGTCAAAATGATAGTTTTTTGGAAATAAATTAACCTGTTGGGGATGGGGGCGCTGTTTAGACTATTTATGCTAATGTGGCTAATTTTTTAAACGGCTTCCCACAAAATCCTTGATCGTACAATATGCATATTATTATTATTATTGGATAGAAAACAGTCTATAGTTTCTATAGGAGTTGAAATTTTGTCTCTAAGTGGAACAGAGCCCATTCTACAGCAATTTCCCTGACATGGAGTCAGATTTGAGAAACGTTGGCCACTTTTCTGAAGTCATTTAAAAGGGCTCTGTCGTTGCTATGACTATACGGACACTTCTTACGTCTTCCCCTGGATGCCTTTACGTGATGACGATTCCAACGGGCTCGATTGCTCGTTCACAGGCCCTACAAATGAAAAAAACCTTTAGCTAGCAAGTCTTTTCTTGCTGCGTAACGCGCGTGGAAGACACCGACCCTCTCCTGTTCCAAGCATTAGTTTAGCCTGTTATATTTCTCCGGTCATCTTTTCACTCGTTATAGGAGTTACAAACATCACAAAGTAGTTAATTTAAAGCGTTTTATAGCAATTTATATCCGTTTAGTGCGATTTTGGAACATTTATTTTTGCAACGATGTGAAAAGTTGGGCACGCTTTTCAGTTCATCCCGAACGTAGTTGACATTTCCACATGGCAAGAGGACAGCTTTCCACCAAAAGACGATTTCTCCCAAGAAAGGATCCTTTGCCCAAGATACTGATGGAAGAACAGCTCAAGGTAGGACATTTTTATTATGATAAATCGTGTTTCTGTCGAAACATTTTAGTGGCTTAGGACGCCATGTTTTTTGACGTAGCTTCGCTTGGCGCAAACTGTATTGAAAAGTAAGGATAAATTAAAAAATGTAATAACGCAATTGTATTAAGAATTAAATTGTCTATCAATCCATGTCCACCCTATATTTTTTAGTCACGTTTATGAGTATTTATGTATAAGAGTAGATCACTGTCTAAGTGGCGCAAGGACAAATTCTGACCAGCCGAGTTACATTTCACATTGTCTAACCATGATTTTGGTGGCTAAATATAAACATTTTCGATCAAACTGTATATGCATGTTGTAATGTGATGTTACAGGAGTGTCATCGGAAGAATTCTGAGAAGGTTAGTGAAAAAATTAATATCTTTTGGCGATGTTGACTTTTATCGCTCACTTTGGCTAGAATCAATGCTGGGCTGCTAATTGCTATGTGCTAAGCTAATATAACGATTTATTGTGTTTTCGCTGTAAGACACTTAGAAAATCTGAAATATTGTCTGTATTCACAGGATCTGTGTCTTTCGATTCGTGTATGCTGTGTATTTTTACGAAATGTTTGATGATTAGTAGTTAGGTAAACACGTTGCTCATTGTAATTATTCTAGTCCATTTGTGATGGTGGGTGCAATTGTAAACTATGCCATATACCTGAAATATGCACTTTTTTCTAACAAAACCTATCCCATACCATAAATATGTTATCAGACTGTCATCTAATGAGTTTTTTTGTTGGTTAGGGGCTATAAATATCTTAGTTTAGCCGAATTGGTGATGGCTACTGGTGTTGGTGGACAAATAAAAGATGGTGGAATATGCTAATGTGTTTTTAGGTAATAGATGTACATCTTTACATATTGTGTCTTCCCTGTAAAACATTTTAAAAATCGGAAATGTTGACTGGATTCATAAGATCTGTGTCTTTCATTAGCTGTATTGGACTTTAATGTGTGAAAGTTAAATATTTTAAAAAAATATTTTTTTTGAATTTCGCGGCACTGGTTTTTCAGTGGGGGGGGGGGGGGAGTGCCGCTAGCGCCACGCTGATCCTAGACAGGTTAATCTTCTAACTTCTGACATGTTTTACAGAAACCTAAAAGACATGCAATGGGTTACGAAAATAGCTCTAGTTACATACTGGTAGCCCCGATTTGAAATCCGACTTCATACTTGAAAAGCAGACAAGAAGGGGAAGATTTTATATAGCATAATTTTTTTTCTGTAAAATGTTGCGAAAGGGGTCAAAACGGCAGTTAAATTTTGGGAAAGTTTGAAAAACATGTGGTAGTGCATTTAGAGAAACTGCTCTAACGCAAGTTCCATACTGAATAAATCTTCTCCGCATTTGACAAGCAGAGAAGAAGAGGAAGGTTTTAATCGAAAATATTTTTTGTCAAACTCTTTGGTTTAGTGGTCAAAATGATAGTTGTTTGGAAATAAATGAATCTTCTAACTTCTGACATGTTTTACAAAAACCTAAAAGACATGCAATGGGTTACGAAAATAGCTCTAGTTACAGATTGGTAGCCCCGATTTGAAATCCCACTTCGTACTTGAAAAGCAGACAAGAAGGGGAAGATTTTATATAGCATAATTTTTTTTCTGTAAAATGTTGCGAAAGGGGTCAAAACAGCAGTTAAAGTTTGGGAAAGTTTGAAAAAAATGTGGCAGTGCATTTAGAGAAACTGCTCTAACGTAAGTTCCATACTGAATAAACGTTCTCCGCATTTGACAAGCAGAGAAGTAGAGGAAGGTTTTAATCCAACATCATTTTTGTCAAACTCTTTGGTTAACCTGTTGGGGATGGGGGCGCTGTTTAGACTACTTATGCTAATGTGGCTAATTTTTTAAACGGCTTCCCACAAAATCCTTGATCGTACAATATGCATATTATTATTATTATTGGATAGAAAACAGTCTATAGTTTCTATAGGAGTTGAAATTTTGTCTCTAAGTGGAACAGAGCCCATTCTACAGCAATTTCCCTGACATGGAGTCAGATTTGAGAAATGTTGGCCACTCTTCTGAAGTCATTTAAAAGGGCACTGTCGTTGCTATGACTATACGGACACTTCTTACGTCTTCCCCTGGATGCCTTTACGTGATGACGATTCCAACGGGGTCGATTGCACGTTCACAGGCCCTACAAATGAAAAAACCCTGAAGCTAGTCATTCTTTGGGAGCTGCGTCATGAGCAAAGTGGACACCGGCGCGCACCTGTTCCAAGCGTTAGTTTAGCCTGTTATATTTCTCCGGTCATCTTTTCACTCGTTATAGGAGTTAAAAACATCATAAGGTAGTTAATTTAAAGCGTTTTATAGCAATTTATATCCGTTTAGTGCGATTTTGGGACATTTATTTTTGCAACGATGTGAAAAGTTGGGCACGCTTTTCAGTTCATCCCGAACGCAGTTGACTTTTCCACATGGCAAGAGGACAGCTTTCCACCAAAAGACGATTTCTCCCAAGAAAGGATCCTTTGCCCAAGATACTGATGGAAGAACAGCTCAAGGTAGGACATTTTTATTATGATAAATCGTGTTTCTGTCGAAACATTTTAGTGGCTTAGGACGCCATGTTTTTTGACGTAGCTTCGCTTGGCGCAAACTGTATTGAAAAGTAAGGATAAATTAAAAAATGTAATAACGCAATTGTATTAAGAATTAAATTGTCTATCAATCCCTGTCCACCCTATATTTTTTAGTCACGTTTATGAGTATTTATGTATAAGAGTAGATCACTGTCTAAGTGGCGCAAGGACATTTTCTTTACCAGCTTGTCTACATTTCACATTGTCTAACCATGATTTTGGTGGCTAAATATAAACATTTTCGATCAAACTCTATATGGATTGTGTAATATGATGTTACAGGAGTGTCATCTGAAGAATTCTGAGAAGGTTAGTGAAAAAATTAATATATTTTTGGCGATGTTGACGTTATCGCCCACTTTGGCTAGAATCAATGCTGGGCTGCTATGTGCTATGTGCTATGCTAATATAACGATTTATTGTGTTTTCGCTGTAAGACACTTAGAAAATCTGAAATATTGTCTGTATTCACAGGATCTGTGTCTTTCGATTCGTGTATGCTGTGTATTTTTACGAAATGTTTGATGATTAGTAGTTAGGTAAACACGTTGCTCATTGTAATTATTCTAGTCCATTTGTGATGGTGGGTGCAATTGTAAACTATGCCATATACCTGAAATATGCACTTTTTTCTAACAAAACCTATCCCATACCATAAATATGTTATCAGACTGTCATCTAATGAGTTTTTTTGTTGGTTAGGGGCTATAAATATCTTAGTTTAGCCGAATTGGTGATGGCTACTGGTGTTGGTGGACAAATAAAAGATGGTGGATTATGCTAATGTGTTTTTAGGTAATAGATGTACATCTTTACATATTGTGTCTTCCCTGTAAAACATTTTAAAAATCGGAAATGTTGACTGGATTCATAAGATCTGTGTCTTTCATTAGCTGTATTGGACTTTAATGTGTGAAAGTTAAATATTTTAAAAAAATATTTTTTTTGAATTTCGCGGCACTGGTTTTTCAGTGGGGGGGGGGGGGGGGGTGCCGCTAGCGCCACGCTGATCCAAGACAGGTTAATTGGTCAAAATGATAGTTTTTTGGAAATAAATGAATCTTCTAACTTCTGACATGTTTTACAAAAACCTAAAAGACATGCAATGGGTTACGAAAATAGCTCTAGTTACATATTGGTAGCCCCGATTTGAAATCCGACTTCATACTTGAAAGCAGACAAGAAGGGGAAGATTTTATATAGCATAATTTTTTTCTATAAAATGTTGCGAAAGGGGTCAAAACGGCAGTTAGTTTGGGAAAGTTTGAAAAACATGTGGTTGTGCATTTAGAGAAACTGCTCTAACGTAAGTTCCATACTGAATAAACGTTCTCCGCATTTAACAAGCAGAGAAGTAGAGGAAGGTTTTAATCCAAAATATTTTTTGTCAAACTCTTTGGTTTAGTGGTCAAAATGATAGTTGTTTAGAAATAAATGAATCTTCTAACTTCTGACATGTTTTACAAAAACCTAAAAGACATGCAATGGGTTACGAAAATAGCTCTAGTTACATACTGGTAGCCCCGATTTGAAATCCGACTTCATACTTGAAAAGCAGACAAGAAGGGGAAGATTTGATTTAGCAGAATTTTTTTTCTGTAAAATGTTGCGAAAGGGGTCAAAACGGCAGTTAAATTTTGGGAAAGTTTGAAAAACATGTGGTAGTGCATTTAGAGAAACTGCTCTAACGCAAGTTCCATACTGAATAAATCTTCTCCGCATTTGACAAGCAGAGAAGAAGAGGAAGGTTTTAATCGAAAATATTTTTTGTCAAACTCTTTGGTTTAGTGGTCAAAATGATAGTTGTTTGGAAATAAATGAATCTTCTAACTTCTGACATGTTTTACAAAAACCTAAAAGACATGCAATGGGTTACGAAAATAGCTCTAGTTAAAGATTGGTAGCCCCGATTTGAAATCCGACTTCATACTTGAAAGCAGACAAGAAGGGGAAGATTTTATATAGCATAATTTTTTTCTATAAAATGTTGCGAAAGGGGTCAAAACGGCAGTTAGTTTGGGAAAGTTTGAAAAACATGTGGTTGTGCGTTTAGAGAAACTGCTCTAACGTAAGTTCCATACTGAATAAACGTTCTCCGCATTTAACAAGCAGAGAAGTAGAGGAAGGTTTTAATCCAAAATATTTTTTGTCAAACTCTTTGGTTTAGTGGTCAAAATGATAGTTGTTTAGAAATAAATGAATCTTCTAACTTCTGACATGTTTTACAAAAACCTAAA
Organism: Salvelinus fontinalis; assembly: GCF_029448725.1. Lineage (NCBI taxonomy): Eukaryota > Metazoa > Chordata > Actinopteri > Salmoniformes > Salmonidae > Salvelinus > Salvelinus fontinalis. The sequence continues at coordinate 23,031 of NW_026600545.1, forward strand.
AGACATGCAATGGGTTACGAAAATAGCTCTAGTTACATACTGGTAGCCCCGATTTGAAATCCGACTTCATACTTGAAAAGCAGACAAGAAGGGGAAGATTTGATTTAGCAGAATTTTTTTTCTGTAAAATGTTGCGAAAGGGGTCAAAACGGCAGTTAAATTTTGGGAAAGTTTGAAAAACATGTGGTAGTGCATTTAGAGAAACTGCTCTAACGCAAGTTCCATACTGAATAAATCTTCTCCGCATTTGACAAGCAGAGAAGAAGAGGAAGGTTTTAATCGAAAATATTTTTTGTCAAACTCTTTGGTTTAGTGGTCAAAATGATAGTTGTTTGGAAATAAATGAATCTTCTAACTTCTGACATGTTTTACAAAAACCTAAAAGACATGCAATGGGTTACGAAAATAGCTCTAGTTACAGATTGGTAGCCCCGATTTGAAATCCGACTTCGTACTTGAAAAGCAGACAAGAAGGGGAAGATTTATTATAGCAGACGTTTTTTTCTATAAAATGTTGCGAAAGGGGTCAAAACGGCAGTTAGTTTGGGAAAGTTTGAAAAACTAGTGGTAGTGCATTTAGAGAAACTGCTCTAACGTAAGTTCCAGACTGAATAAACGTTCTCCGCATTTGACAAGCAGAGAAGTAGAGGAAGGTTTTAATCCAACATAATTTTTGTCAAACTCTTTGGTTAAGTGGTTAAAATGATAGTTGTTTGGAAATAAATGAATCTTCTAAATTCTGACATGTTTTACAAAAACCTAAAAGACATGCAATGGGTTACGAAAATAGCTCTATTTACAGATCGGTAGCCCCGATTTGAAATCCGACTTCATACTTGAAAGCAGACAAGAAGGGGAAGATTTTATATAGCTTACATTTTTTTCTATAAAATGTTGCGAAAGGGGTCAAAACGGCAGTTAGTTTGGGAAAGTTTGAAAAACATGTGGTTGTGCATTTAGAGAAACTGCTCTAACGTAAGTTCCATACTGAATAAACGTTCTCCGCATTTAACAAGCAGAGAAGTAGAGGAAGGTTTTAATCCAAAATATTTTTTGTCAAACTCTTTGGTTTAGTGGTCAAAATGATAGTTGTTTAGAAATAAATGAATCTTCTAACTTCTGACATGTTTTACAAAAACCTAAAAGACATGCAATGGGTTGCGAAAATAGCTCTAGTTACATACTGGTAGCCCCGATTTGAAATCCGACTTCATACTTGAAAAGCAGACAAGAAGGGGAAGATTTGATTTAGCAGAATTTTTTTTCTGTAAAATGTTGCGAAAGGGGTCAAAACGGCAGTTAAATTTTGGGAAAGTTTGAAAAACATGTGGTAGTGCATTTAGAGAAACTGCTCTAACGCAAGTTCCATACTGAATAAATCTTCTCCGCATTTGACAAGCAGAGAAGAAGAGGAAGGTTTTAATCGAAAATATTTTTTGTCAAACTCTTTGGTTTAGTGGTCAAAATGATAGTTGTTTGGAAATAAATGAATCTTCTAACTTCTGACATGTTTTACAAAAACCTAAAAGACATGCAATGGGTTACGAAAATAGCTCTAGTTAAAGATTGGTAGCCCCGATTTGAAATCCGACTTCATACTTGAAAGCAGACAAGAAGGGGAAGATTTTATATAGCATAATTTTTTTCTATAAAATGTTGCGAAAGGGGTCAAAACGGCAGTTAGTTTGGGAAAGTTTGAAAAACATGTGGTTGTGCGTTTAGAGAAACTGCTCTAACGTAAGTTCCATACTGAATAAACGTTCTCCGCATTTAACAAGCAGAGAAGTAGAGGAAGGTTTTAATCCAAAATATTTTTTGTCAAACTCTTTGGTTTAGTGGTCAAAATGATAGTTGTTTAGAAATAAATGAATCTTCTAACTTCTGACATGTTTTACAAAAACCTAAAAGACATGCAATGGGTTACGAAAATAGCTCTAGTTACATACTGGTAGCCCCGATTTGAAATCCGACTTCATACTTGAAAAGCAGACAAGAAGGGGAAGATTTGATTTAGCAGAATTTTTTTTCTGTAAAATGTTGCGAAAGGGGTCAAAACGGCAGTTAAATTTTGGGAAAGTTTGAAAAACATGTGGTAGTGCATTTAGAGAAACTGCTCTAACGCAAGTTCCATACTGAATAAATCTTCTCCGCATTTGACAAGCAGAGAAGAAGAGGAAGGTTTTAATCGAAAATATTTTTTGTCAAACTCTTTGGTTTAGTGGTCAAAATGATAGTTGTTTGGAAATAAATGAATCTTCTAACTTCTGACATGTTTTACAAAAACCTAAAAGACATGCAATGGGTTACGAAAATAGCTCTAGTTACAGATTGGTAGCCCCGATTTGAAATCCGACTTCGTACTTGAAAAGCAGACAAGAAGGGGAAGATTTATTATAGCAGACGTTTTTTTCTATAAAATGTTGCGAAAGGGGTCAAAACGGCAGTTAGTTTGGGAAAGTTTGAAAAACTAGTGGTAGTGCATTTAGAGAAACTGCTCTAACGTAAGTTCCAGACTGAATAAACGTTCTCCGCATTTGACAAGCAGAGAAGTAGAGGAAGGTTTTAATCCAACATAATTTTTGTCAAACTCTTTGGTTAAGTGGTTAAAATGATAGTTGTTTGGAAATAAATGAATCTTCTAAATTCTGACATGTTTTACAAAAACCTAAAAGACATGCAATGGGTTACGAAAATAGCTCTATTTACAGATCGGTAGCCCCGATTTGAAATCCGACTTCATACTTGAAAGCAGACAAGAAGGGGAAGATTTTATATAGCTTACATTTTTTTCTATAAAATGTTGCGAAAGGGGTCAAAACGGCAGTTAGTTTGGGAAAGTTTGAAAAACATGTGGTTGTGCATTTAGAGAAACTGCTCTAACGTAAGTTCCATACTGAATAAACGTTCTCCGCATTTAACAAGCAGAGAAGTAGAGGAAGGTTTTAATCCAAAATATTTTTTGTCAAACTCTTTGGTTTAGTGGTCAAAATGATAGTTGTTTAGAAATAAATGAATCTTCTAACTTCTGACATGTTTTACAAAAACCTAAAAGACATGCAATGGGTTACGAAAATAGCTCTAGTTACATACTGGTAGCCCCGATTTGAAATCCGACTTCATACTTGAAAAGCAGACAAGAAGGGGAAGATTTGATTTAGCAGAATTTTTTTTCTGTAAAATGTTGCGAAAGGGGTCAAAACGGCAGTTAAATTTTGGGAAAGTTTGAAAAACATGTGGTAGTGCATTTAGAGAAACTGCTCTAACGCAAGTTCCATACTGAATAAATCTTCTCCGCATTTGACAAGCAGAGAAGAAGAGGAAGGTTTTAATCGAAAATATTTTTTGTCAAACTCTTTGGTTTAGTGGTCAAAATGATAGTTGTTTGGAAATAAATGAATCTTCTAACTTCTGACATGTTTTACAAAAACCTAAAAGACATGCAATGGGTTACGAAAATAGCTCTAGTTACAGATTGGTAGCCCCGATTTGAAATCCGACTTCGTACTTGAAAAGCAGACAAGAAGGGGAAGATTTATTATAGCAGACGTTTTTTTCTATAAAATGTTGCGAAAGGGGTCAAAACGGCAGTTAGTTTGGGAAAGTTTGAAAAACTAGTGGTAGTGCATTTAGAGAAACTGCTCTAACGTAAGTTCCAGACTGAATAAACGTTCTCCGCATTTGACAAGCAGAGAAGTAGAGGAAGGTTTTAATCCAACATAATTTTTGTCAAACTCTTTGGTTAAGTGGTCAAAATGATAGTTGTTTGTAAATAAATGAATCTTCTAAATTCTGACATGTTTTACAAAAACCTAAAAGACATGCAATGGGTTACGAAAATAGCTCTATTTACAGATCGGTAGCCCCGATTTGAAATCCGACTTCATACTTGAAAGCAGACAAGAAGGGGAAGATTTTATATAGCAGACATTTTTTTCTATAAAATGTTGCGAAAGGGGTCAAAACGGCAGTTAGTTTGGGAAAGTTTGAAAAACATGTGGTTGTGCATTTAGAGAAACTGCTCTAACGTAAGTTCCATACTGAATAAACGTTCTCCGCATTTAACAAGCAGAGAAGTAGAGGAAGGTTTTAATCCAAAATATTTTTTGTCAAACTCTTTGGTTTAGTGGTCAAAATGATAGTTGTTTAGAAATAAATGAATCTTCTAACTTCTGACATGTTTTACAAAAACCTAAAAGACATGCAATGGGTTACGAAAATAGCTCTAGTTACATACTGGTAGCCCCGATTTGAAATCCGACTTCATACTTGAAAAGCAGACAAGAAGGGGAAGATTTGATTTAGCAGAATTTTTTTTCTGTAAAATGTTGCGAAAGGGGTCAAAACGGCAGTTAAATTTTGGGAAAGTTTGAAAAACATGTGGTAGTGCATTTAGAGAAACTGCTCTAACGCAAGTTCCATACTGAATAAATCTTCTCCGCATTTGACAAGCAGAGAAGAAGAGGAAGGTTTTAATCGAAAATATTTTTTGTCAAACTCTTTGGTTTAGTGGTCAAAATGATAGTTGTTTGGAAATAAATGAATCTTCTAACTTCTGACATGTTTTACAAAAACCTAAAAGACATGCAATGGGTTACGAAAATAGCTCTAGTTACAGATTGGTAGCCCCGATTTGAAATCCGACTTCGTACTTGAAAAGCAGACAAGAAGGGGAAGATTTTATATAGCATAATTTTTTTTCTGTAAAATGTTGCGAAATGGGTCAAAACAGCAGTTAAAGTTTGGGAAAGTTTGAAAAAAATGTGGCAGTGCATTTAGAGAAACTGCTCTAACGTAAGTTCCATACTGAATAAACGTTCTCCGCATTTGACAAGCAGAGAAGTAGAGGAAGGTTTTAATCCAACATAATTTTTGTCAAACTCTTTGGTTTAGTGGTCAAAATGATAGTTGTTTGGAAATAAATGAATCTTCTAAATTCTGACATGTTTTACAAAAACCTAAAAGACATGCAATGGGTTACGAAAATAGCTCTATTTACAGATCGGTAGCCCCGATTTGAAATCCGGCTTCATACTTGAAAGCAGACAAGAAGTGGAAGATTTTATATAGCTGAATTTTTTTTTCTGTAAAATGTTGTGAAAGGGGTCAAAACGGCAGTTAAAGTTTGTGAAAGTTTGAAAAACATGTGGTAGTGCATTTAGAGAAACTGCTCTAACGTAAGTTCCATACTGAATAAACGTTCTCCGCATTTAACAAGCAGAGAAGTAGAGGAAGGTTTTAATCCAAAATATTTTTTGTCAAACTCTTTGGTTTAGGGGTCAAAATGATAGTTGTTTAGAAATAAATGAATCTTCTAACTTCTGACATGTTTTACAAAAACCTAAAAGACATGCAATGGGTTACGAAAATAGCTCTAGTTACATACTGGTAGCCCCGATTTGAAATCCGACTTCATACTTGAAAAGCAGACAAGAAGGGGAAGATTTTATATAGCATAATTTTTTTTCTGTAAAATGTTGCGAAAGGGGTCAAAACGGCAGTTAAATTTTGGGAAAGTTTGAAAAACATGTGGTAGTGCATTTAGAGAAACTGCTCTAACGCAAGTTCCATACTGAATAAATCTTCTCCGCATTTGACAAGCAGAGAAGAAGAGGAAGGTTTTAATCGAAAATATTTTTTGTCAAACTCTTTGGTTTAGTGGTCAAAATGATAGTTGTTTGGAAATAAATGAATCTTCTAACTTCTGACATGTTTTACAAAAACCTAAAAGACATGCAATGGGTTACGAAAATAGCTCTAGTTACAGATTGGTAGCCCCGATTTCAAATCCCACTTCGTACTTGAAAAGCAGACAAGAAGGGGAAGATTTATTATAGCAGACGTTTTTTTCTATAAAATGTTGCGAAAGGGGTCAAAACGGCAGTTAGTTTGGGAAAGTTTGAAAAACTAGTGGTAGTGCATTTAGAGAAACTGCTCTAACGTAAGTTCCAGACTGAATAAACGTTCTCCGCATTTGACAAGCAGAGAAGTAGAGGAAGGTTTTAATCCAACATAATTTTTGTCAAACTCTTTGGTTAAGTGGTCAAAATGATAGTTGTTTGGAAATAAATGAATCTTCTAAATTCTGACATGTTTTACAAAAACCTAAAAGACATGCAATGGGTTACGAAAATAGCTCTATTTACAGATCGGTAGCCCCGATTTGAAATCCGACTTCATACTTGAAAGCAGACAAGAAGGGGAAGATTTTATATAGCAGACATTTTTTTCTATAAAATGTTGCGAAAGGGGTCAAAACGGCAGTTAGTTTGGGAAAGTTTGAAAAACATGTGGTTGTGCATTTAGAGAAACTGCTCTAACGTAAGTTCCATACTGAATAAACGTTCTCCGCATTTAACAAGCAGAGAAGTAGAGGAAGGTTTTAATCCAAAATATTTTTTGTCAAACTCTTTGGTTTAGTGGTCAAAATGATAGTTGTTTAGAAATAAATGAATCTTCTAACTTCTGACATGTTTTACAAAAACCTAAAAGACATGCAATGGGTTACGAAAATAGCTCTAGTTACATACTGGTAGCCCCGATTTGAAATCCGACTTCATACTTGAAAAGCAGACAAGAAGGGGAAGATTTGATTTAGCAGAATTTTTTTTCTGTAAAATGTTGCGAAAGGGGTCAAAACGGCAGTTAAATTTTGGGAAAGTTTGAAAAACATGTGGTAGTGCATTTAGAGAAACTGCTCTAACGCAAGTTCCATACTGAATAAATCTTCTCCGCATTTGACAAGCAGAGAAGAAGAGGAAGGTTTTAATCGAAAATATTTTTTGTCAAACTCTTTGGTTTAGTGGTCAAAATGATAGTTGTTTGGAAATAAATGAATCTTCTAACTTCTGACATGTTTTACAAAAACCTAAAAGACATGCAATGGGTTACGAAAATAGCTCTAGTTACAGATTGGTAGCCCCTATTTGAAATCCGACTTCGTACTTGAAAAGCAGACAAGAAGGGGAAGATTTTATATAGCATAATTTTTTTTCTGTAAAATGTTGCGAAATGGGTCAAAACAGCAGTTAAAGTTTGGGAAAGTTTGAAAAAAATGTGGCAGTGCATTTAGAGAAACTGCTCTAACGTAAGTTCCATACTGAATAAACGTTCTCCGCATTTGACAAGCAGAGAAGTAGAGGAAGGTTTTAATCCAACATAATTTTTGTCAAACTCTTTGGTTTAGTGGTCAAAATGATAGTTGTTTGGAAATAAATGAATCTTCTAAATTCTGACATGTTTTACAAAAACCTAAAAGACATGCAATGGGTTACGAAAATAGCTCTATTTACAGATCGGTAGCCCCGATTTGAAATCCGGCTTCATACTTGAAAGCAGACAAGAAGTGGAAGATTTTATATAGCTGAATTTTTTTTTCTGTAAAATGTTGTGAAAGGGGTCAAAACGGCAGTTAAAGTTTGTGAAAGTTTGAAAAACATGTGGTAGTGCATTTAGAGAAACTGCTCTAACGTAAGTTCCATACTGAATAAACGTTCTCCGCATTTAACAAGCAGAGAAGTAGAGGAAGGTTTTAATCCAAAATATTTTTTGTCAAACTCTTTGGTTTAGGGGTCAAAATGATAGTTGTTTAGAAATAAATGAATCTTCTAACTTCTGACATGTTTTACAAAAACCTAAAAGACATGCAATGGGTTACGAAAATAGCTCTAGTTACATACTGGTAGCCCCGATTTGAAATCCGACTTCATACTTGAAAAGCAGACAAGAAGGGGAAGATTTTATATAGCATAATTTTTTTTCTGTAAAATGTTGCGAAAGGGGTCAAAACGGCAGTTAAATTTTGGGAAAGTTTGAAAAACATGTGGTAGTGCATTTAGAGAAACTGCTCTAACGCAAGTTCCATACTGAATAAATCTTCTCCGCATTTGACAAGCAGAGAAGAAGAGGAAGGTTTTAATCGAAAATATTTTTTGTCAAACTCTTTGGTTTAGTGGTCAAAATGATAGTTGTTTGGAAATAAATGAATCTTCTAACTTCTGACATGTTTTACAAAAACCTAAAAGACATGCAATGGGTTACGAAAATAGCTCTAGTTACAGATTGGTAGCCCCGATTTCAAATCCCACTTCGTACTTGAAAAGCAGACAAGAAGGGGAAGATTTTATATAGCATAATTTTTTTTCTGTAAAATGTTGCGAAAGGGGTCAAAACAGCAGTTAAAGTTTGGGAAAGTTTGAAAAAAATGTGGCAGTGCATTTAGAGAAACTGCTCTAACGTAAGTTCCATACTGAATAAACGTTCTCCGCATTTGACAAGCAGAGAAGTAGAGGAAGGTTTTAATCCAACATAATTTTTGTCAAACTCTTTGGTTAAGTGGTCAAAATGATAGTTGTTTGGAAATAAATGAATCTTCTAAATTCTGACATGTTTTACAAAAACCTAAAAGACATGCAATGGGTTACGAAAATAGCTCTATTTACAGATCGGTAGCCCCGATTTGAAATCCGACTTCATACTTGAAAGCAGACAAGAAGGGGAAGATTTTATATAGCAGACATTTTTTTTCTATAAAATGTTGCGAAAGGGGTCAAAACGGCAGTTAGTTTGGGAAAGTTTGAAAAACATGTGGTTGTGCATTTAGAGAAACTGCTCTAACGTAAGTTCCATACTGAATAAACGTTCTCCGCATTTAACAAGCAGAGAAGTAGAGGAAGGTTTTAATCCAAAATATTTTTTGTCAAACTCTTTGGTTTAGTGGTCAAAATGATAGTTGTTTAGAAATAAATGAATCTTCTAACTTCTGACATGTTTTACAAAAACCTAAAAGACATGCAATGGGTTACGAAAATAGCTCTAGTTACATACTGGTAGCCCCGATTTGAAATCCGACTTCATACTTGAAAAGCAGACAAGAAGGGGAAGATTTGATTTAGCAGAATTTTTTTTCTGTAAAATGTTGCGAAAGGGGTCAAAACGGCAGTTAAATTTTGGGAAAGTTTGAAAAACATGTGGTAGTGCATTTAGAGAAACTGCTCTAACGCAAGTTCCATACTGAATAAATCTTCTCCGCATTTGACAAGCAGAGAAGAAGAGGAAGGTTTTAATCGAAAATATTTTTTGTCAAACTCTTTGGTTTAGTGGTCAAAATGATAGTTGTTTGGAAATAAATGAATCTTCTAACTTCTGACATGTTTTACAAAAACCTAAAAGACATGCAATGGGTTACGAAAATAGCTCTAGTTACAGATTGGTAGCCCCGATTTGAAATCCGACTTCGTACTTGAAAAGCAGACAAGAAGGGGAAGATTTTATATAGCATAATTTTTTTTCTGTAAAATGTTGCGAAAGGGGTCAAAACAGCAGTTAAAGTTTGGGAAAGTTTGAAAAAAATGTGGCAGTGCATTTAGAGAAACTGCTCTAACGTAAGTTCCATACTGAATAAACGTTCTCCGCATTTGACAAGCAGAGAAGTAGAGGAAGGTTTTAATCCAACATAATTTTTGTCAAACTCTTTGGTTTAGTGGTCAAAATGATAGTTGTTTGGAAATAAATGAATCTTCTAAATTCTGACATGTTTTACAAAAACCTAAAAGACATGCAATGGGTTACGAAAATAGCTCTATTTACAGATCGGTAGCCCCGATTTGAAATCCGGCTTCATACTTGAAAGCAGACAAGAAGTGGAAGATTTTATATAGCTGAATTTTTTTTTCTGTAAAATGTTGTGAAAGGGGTCAAAACGGCAGTTAAAGTTTGTGAAAGTTTGAAAAACATGTGGTAGTGCATTTAGAGAAACTGCTCTAACGTAAGTTCCATACTGAATAAACGTTCTCCGCATTTAACAAGCAGAGAAGTAGAGGAAGGTTTTAATCCAAAATATTTTTTGTCAAACTCTTTGGTTTAGGGGTCAAAATGATAGTTGTTTAGAAATAAATGAATCTTCTAACTTCTGACATGTTTTACAAAAACCTAAAAGACATGCAATGGGTTACGAAAATAGCTCTAGTTACATACTGGTAGCCCCGATTTGAAATCCGACTTCATACTTGAAAAGCAGACAAGAAGGGGAAGATTTTATATAGCATAATTTTTTTTCTGTAAAATGTTGCGAAAGGGGTCAAAACGGCAGTTAAATTTTGGGAAAGTTTGAAAAACATGTGGTAGTGCATTTAGAGAAACTGCTCTAACGCAAGTTCCATACTGAATAAATCTTCTCCGCATTTGACAAGCAGAGAAGAAGAGGAAGGTTTTAATCGAAAATATTTTTTGTCAAACTCTTTGGTTTAGTGGTCAAAATGATAGTTGTTTGGAAATAAATGAATCTTCTAACTTCTGACATGTTTTACAAAAACCTAAAAGACATGCAATGGGTTACGAAAATAGCTCTAGTTACAGATTGGTAGCCCCGATTTGAAATCCCACTTCGTACTTGAAAAGCAGACAAGAAGGGGAAGATTTTATATAGCATAATTTTTTTTCTGTAAAATGTTGCGAAAGGGGTCAAAACAGCAGTTAAAGTTTGGGAAAGTTTGAAAAAAATGTGGCAGTGCATTTAGAGAAACTGCTCTAACGTAAGTTCCATACTGAATAAACGTTCTCCGCATTTGACAAGCAGAGAAGTAGAGGAAGGTTTTAATCCAACATAATTTTTGTCAAACTCTTTGGTTAAGTGGTCAAAATGATAGTTGTTTGGAAATAAATGAATCTTCTAAATTCTGACATGTTTTACAAAAACCTAAAAGACATGCAATGGGTTACGAAAATAGCTCTATTTACAGATCGGTAGCCCCGATTTGAAATCCGACTTCATACTTGAAAGCAGACAAGAAGGGGAAGATTTTATATAGCAGACATTTTTTTCTATAAAATGTTGCGAAAGGGGTCAAAACGGCAGTTAGTTTGGGAAAGTTTGAAAAACATGTGGTTGTGCATTTAGAGAAACTGCTCTAACGTAAGTTCCATACTGAATAAACGTTCTCCGCATTTAACAAGCAGAGAAGTAGAGGAAGGTTTTAATCCAAAATATTTTTTGTCAAACTCTTTGGTTTAGTGGTCAAAATGATAGTTGTTTAGAAATAAATGAATCTTCTAACTTCTGACATGTTTTACAAAAACCTAAAAGACATGCAATGGGTTACGAAAATAGCTCTAGTTACATACTGGTAGCCCCGATTTGAAATCCGACTTCATACTTGAAAAGCAGACAAGAAGGGGAAGATTTGATTTAGCAGAATTTTTTTTCTGTAAAATGTTGCGAAAGGGGTCAAAACGGCAGTTAAATTTTGGGAAAGTTTGAAAAACATGTGGTAGTGCATTTAGAGAAACTGCTCTAACGCAAGTTCCATACTGAATAAATCTTCTCCGCATTTGACAAGCAGAGAAGAAGAGGAAGGTTTTAATCGAAAATATTTTTTGTCAAACTCTTTGGTTTAGTGGTCAAAATGATAGTTGTTTGGAAATAAATGAATCTTCTAACTTCTGACATGTTTTACAAAAACCTAAAAGACATGCAATGGGTTACGAAAATAGCTCTAGTTACAGATTGGTAGCCCCGATTTGAAATCCGACTTCGTACTTGAAAAGCAGACAAGAAGGGGAAGATTTATTATAGCAGACGTTTTTTTCTATAAAATGTTGCGAAAGGGGTCAAAACGGCAGTTAGTTTGGGAAAGTTTGAAAAACTAGTGGTAGTGCATTTAGAGAAACTGCTCTAACGTAAGTTCCAGACTGAATAAACGTTCTCCGCATTTGACAAGCAGAGAAGTAGAGGAAGGTTTTAATCCAACATAATTTTTGTCAAACTCTTTGGTTAAGTGGTCAAAATGATAGTTGTTTGGAAATAAATGAATCTTCTAAATTCTGACATGTTTTACAAAAACCTAAAAGACATGCAATGGGTTACGAAAATAGCTCTATTTACAGATCGGTAGCCCCGATTTGAAATCCGACTTCATACTTGAAAGCAGACAAGAAGGGGAAGATTTTATATAGCAGACATTTTTTTCTATAAAATGTTGCGAAAGGGGTCAAAACGGCAGTTAGTTTGGGAAAGTTTGAAAAACATGTGGTTGTGCATTTAGAGAAACTGCTCTAACGTAAGTTCAATACTGAATAAACGTTCTCCGCATTTAACAAGCAGAGAAGTAGAGGAAGGTTTTAATCCAAAATATTTTTTGTCAAACTCTTTGGTTTAGTGGTCAAAATGATAGTTGTTTAGAAATAAATGAATCTTCTAACTTCTGACATGTTTTACAAAAACCTAAAAGACATGCAATGGGTTACGAAAATAGCTCTAGTTACAGATTGGTAGCCCCGATTTGAAATCCGACTTCGTACTTGAAAAGCAGACAAGAAGGGGAAGATTTATTATAGCAGACGTTTTTTTCTATAAAATGTTGCGAAAGGGGTCAAAACGGCAGTTAGTTTGGGAAAGTTTGAAAGACTAGTGGTAGTGCATTTAGAGAAACTGCTCTAACGTAAGTTCCAGACTGAATAAACGTTCTCCGCATTTGACAAGCAGAGAAGTAGAGGAAGGTTTTAATCAAACATAATTTTTGTCAAACTCTTTGGTTTAGTGGTCAAAATGATAGTTGTTTGGAAATAAATGAATCTTCTAAATTCTGACATGTTTTACAAAAACCTAAAAGACATGCAATGGGTTACGAAAATAGCTCTAGTTACATACTGGTAGCCCCGATTTGAAATCCGACTTCATACTTGAAAAGCAGACAAGAAGGGGAAGATTTGATTTAGCAGAATTTTTTTTCTGTCAAATGTTGCGAAAGGGGTCAAAACGGCAGTTAAATTTTGGGAAAGTTTGAAAAACATGTGGTAGTGCATTTAGAGAAACTGCTCTAACGCAAGTTCCATACTGAATAAACGTTCTCCGCATTTGACAAGCAGAGAAGAAGAGGAAGGTTTTAATCGAAAATATTTTTTGTCAAACTCTTTGGTTTAGTGGTCAAAATGATAGTTGTTTGGAAATAAATGAATCTTCTAACTTCTGACATGTTTTACAAAAACCTAAAAGACATGCAATGGGTTACGAAAATAGCTCTAGTTACAGATTGGTAGCCCCGATTTGAAATCCGACTTCGTACTTGAAAAGCAGACAAGAAGGGGAAGATTTTTATATAGCATAATTTTTTTTCTGTAAAATGTTGCGAAAGGGGTCAAAACAGCAGTTAAAGTTTGGGAAAGTTTGAAAAAAATGTGGCAGTGCATTTAGAGAAACTGCTCTAACGTAAGTTCCATACTGAATAAACGTTCTCCGCATTTGACAAGCAGAGAAGTAGAGGAAGGTTTTAATCCAACATAATTTTTGTCAAACTCTTTGGTTAATTGGTCAAAATGATAGTTGTTTGGAAATAAATGAATCTTCTAACTTCTGACATGTTTTACAAAAACCTAAAAGACATGCAATGGGTTACGAAAATAGCTCTAGTTACAGATTGGTAGCCCCGATTTGAAATCCGACTTCATACTTGAAAGCAGACAAGAAGGGGAAGATTTTATATAGCAGACATTTTTTTCTATAAAATGTTGCGAAAGGGGTCAAAACGGCAGTTAGTTTGGGAAAGTTTGAAAAACATGTGGTTGTGCATTTAGAGAAACTGCTCTAACGTAAGTTCCATACTGAATAAACGTTCTCCGCATTTAACAAGCAGAGAAGTAGAGGAATGTTTTAATCCAAAATATTTTTTGTCAAACTCTTTGGTTTAGTGGTCAAAATGATAGTTGTTTAGAAATAAATGAATCTTCTAACTTCTGACATGTTTTACAAAAACCTAAAAGACATGCAATGGGTTACGAAAATAGCTCTAGTTACATACTGGTAGCCCCGATTTGAAATCCGACTTCATACTTGAAAAGCAGACAAGAAGGGGAAGATTTGATTTAGCAGAATTTTTTTTCTGTAAAATGTTGCGAAAGGGGTCAAAACGGCAGTTAAATTTTGGGAAAGTTTGAAAAACATGTGGTAGTGCATTTAGAGAAACTGCTCTAACGCAAGTTCCATACTGAATAAATCTTCTCCGCATTTGACAAGCAGAGAAGAAGAGGAAGGTTTTAATCGAAAATATTTTTTGTCAAACTCTTTGGTTTAGTGGTCAAAATGATAGTTGTTTGGAAATAAATGAATCTTCTAACTTCTGACATGTTTTACAAAAACCTAAAAGACATGCAATGGGTAACGAAAATAGCTCTAGTTACATATTGGTAGCCCCGATTTGAAATCCGACTTCGTACTTGAAAAGCAGACAAGAAGGGGAAGATTTTATATAGCATAATTTTTTTTCTGTAAAATGTTGCGAAAGGGGTCAAAACAGCAGTTAAAGTTTGGGAAAGTTTGAAAAAAATGTGGCAGTGCATTTAGAGAAACTGCTCTAACGTAAGTTCCATACTGAATAAACGTTCTCCGCATTTGACAAGCAGAGAAGTAGAGGAAGGTTTTAATCCAACATAATTTTTGTCAAACTCTTTGGTTAATTGGTCAAAATGATAGTTTTTTGGAAATAAATTAATCTTCTAACTTCTGACATGTTTTACAGACACCTAAAAGACATGCAATGGGTTACGAAAATAGCTCTAGTTACAGATTGGTAGCCCCGATTTGAAATCCGAATTCATACTTGAAAGCAGACAAGAAGGGGAAGATTTTATATAGCAGACATTTTTTTCTATAAAATGTTGCGAAAGGGGTCAAAACGGCAGTTAGTTTGGGAAAGTTTGAAAAACATGTGGTTGTGCATTTAGAGAAACTGCTCTAACGTAAGCTCCATACTGAATAAATCTTCTCCGCATTTGACAAGCAGAGAAGAAGAGGAAGGTTTTAATCTAAAATATTTTTTGTCAAACTCTTTGGTTTAGTGGTCAAAATGATAGTTGTTTGGAAATAAATGAATCTTCTAACTTCTGACATGTTTTACAAAAACCTAAAAGACATGCAATGGGTTACGAAAATAGCTCTAGTTACAGATTGGTAGCCCCGATTTGAAATCCGACTTCATACTTGAAAGCAGACAAGAAGGGGAAGATTTATTATAGCAGACATTTTTTTCTAAAAATGTTGCGAAAGGGGTCAAAACGGCAGTTAGTTTGGGAAAGTTTGAAAAACTAGTGGTAGTGCATTTAGAGAAACTGCTCTAACGTAAGTTCCATACTGAATAAATCTTCTCCGCATTTGACAAGCAGAGAAGAAGAGGAAGGTTTTAATCGAAAATATTTTTTGTCAAACTCTTTGGTTTAGTGGTCAAAATGATAGTTGTTTGGAAATAAATGAATCTTCTAACTTCTGACATGTTTTACAAAAACCTAAAAGACATGCAATGGGTAACGAAAATAGCTCTAGTTACATATTGGTAGCCCCGATTTGAAATCCGACTTCGTACTTGAAAAGCAGACAAGAAGGGGAAGATTTTATATAGCATAATTTTTTTTCTGTAAAATGTTGCGAAAGGGGTCAAAACAGCAGTTAAAGTTTGGGAAAGTTTGAAAAAAATGTGGCAGTGCATTTAGAGAAACTGCTCTAACGTAAGTTCCATACTGAATAAACGTTCTCCGCATTTGACAAGCAGAGAAGTAGAGGAAGGTTTTAATCCAACATAATTTTTGTCAAACTCTTTGGTTAATTGGTCAAAATGATAGTTTTTTGGAAATAAATTAATCTTCTAACTTCTGACATGTTTTACAGAAACCTAAAAGACATGCAATGGGTTACGAAAATAGCTCTAGTTACAGATTGGTAGCCCCGATTTGAAATCCGAATTCATACTTGAAAGCAGACAAGAAGGGGAAGATTTTATATAGCAGACATTTATTTCTATAAAATGTTGCGAAAGGGGTCAAAACGGCAGTTAGTTTGGGAAAGTTTGAAAAACATGTGGTTGTGCATTTAGAGAAACTGCTCTAACGTAAGCTCCATACTGAATAAATCTTCTCCGCATTTGACAAGCAGAGAAGAAGAGGAAGGTTTTAATCTAAAATATTTTTTGTCAAACTCTTTGGTTTAGTGGTCAAAATGATAGTTGTTTGGAAATAAATGAATCTTCTAACTTCTGACATGTTTTACAAAAACCTAAAAGACATGCAATGGGTTACGAAAACAGCTCTAGTTACAGATTGGTAGCCCCGATTTGAAATCCGACTTCATACTTGAAAGCAGACAAGAAGGGGAAGATTTATTATAGCAGACATTTTTTTCTAAAAATGTTGCGAAAGGGGTCAAAACGGCAGTTAGTTTGGGAAAGTTTGAAAAACTAGTGGTAGTGCATTTAGAGAAACTGCTCTAACGTAAGTTCCATACTGAATAAACGTTCTCCGCATTTGACAAGCAGAGAAGTAGAGGAAGGTTTTAATCCAACATAATTTTTGTCAAACTCTTTGGTTTAGTGGTCAAAATGATAGTTGTTTGGAAATAAATGAATCTTCTAACTTCTGACATGTTTTACAAAAACCTAAAAGACATGCAATGGGTTACGAAAATAGCTCTAGTTACAGATTGGTAGCCCCGATTTGAAATCCGACTTCGTACTTGAAAAGCAGACAAGAAGGGGAAGATTTATTATAGCAGACGTTTTTTTCTATAAAATGTTGCGAAAGGGGTCAAAACGGCAGTTAGTTTGGGAAAGTTTGAAAAACTAGTGGTAGTGCATTTAGAGAAACTGCTCTAACGTAAGTTCCAGACTGAATAAACGTTCTCCGCATTTGACAAGCAGAGAAGTAGAGGAAGGTTTTAATCCAACATAATTTTTGTCAAACTCTTTGGTTAAGTGGTCAAAATGATAGTTGTTTGGAAATAAATGAATCTTCTAAATTCTGACATGTTTTACAAAAACCTAAAAGACATGCAATGGGTTACGAAAATAGCTCTATTTACAGATCGGTAGCCCCGATTTGAAATCCGACTTCATACTTGAAAGCAGACAAGAAGGGGAAGATTTTATATAGCAGACATTTTTTTCTATAAAATGTTGCGAAAGGGGTCAAAACGGCAGTTAGTTTGGGAAAGTTTGAAAAACATGTGGTTGTGCATTTAGAGAAACTGCTCTAACGTAAGTTCAATACTGAATAAACGTTCTCCGCATTTAACAAGCAGAGAAGTAGAGGAAGGTTTTAATCCAAAATATTTTTTGTCAAACTCTTTGGTTTAGTGGTCAAAATGATAGTTGTTTAGAAATAAATGAATCTTCTAACTTCTGACATGTTTTACAAAAACCTAAAAGACATGCAATGGGTTACGAAAATAGCTCTAGTTACAGATTGGTAGCCCCGATTTGAAATCCGACTTCGTACTTGAAAAGCAGACAAGAAGGGGAAGATTTATTATAGCAGACGTTTTTTTCTATAAAATGTTGCGAAAGGGGTCAAAACGGCAGTTAGTTTGGGAAAGTTTGAAAGACTAGTGGTAGTGCATTTAGAGAAACTGCTCTAACGTAAGTTCCAGACTGAATAAACGTTCTCCGCATTTGACAAGCAGAGAAGTAGAGGAAGGTTTTAATCAAACATAATTTTTGTCAAACTCTTTGGTTTAGTGGTCAAAATGATAGTTGTTTGGAAATAAATGAATCTTCTAAATTCTGACATGTTTTACAAAAACCTAAAAGACATGCAATGGGTTACGAAAATAGCTCTAGTTACATACTGGTAGCCCCGATTTGAAATCCGACTTCATACTTGAAAAGCAGACAAGAAGGGGAAGATTTGATTTAGCAGAATTTTTTTTCTGTCAAATGTTGCGAAAGGGGTCAAAACGGCAGTTAAATTTTGGGAAAGTTTGAAAAACATGTGGTAGTGCATTTAGAGAAACTGCTCTAACGCAAGTTCCATACTGAATAAACGTTCTCCGCATTTGACAAGCAGAGAAGAAGAGGAAGGTTTTAATCGAAAATATTTTTTGTCAAACTCTTTGGTTTAGTGGTCAAAATGATAGTTGTTTGGAAATAAATGAATCTTCTAACTTCTGACATGTTTTACAAAAACCTAAAAGACATGCAATGGGTTACGAAAATAGCTCTAGTTACAGATTGGTAGCCCCGATTTGAAATCCGACTTCGTACTTGAAAAGCAGACAAGAAGGGGAAGATTTTTATATAGCATAATTTTTTTTCTGTAAAATGTTGCGAAAGGGGTCAAAACAGCAGTTAAAGTTTGGGAAAGTTTGAAAAAAATGTGGCAGTGCATTTAGAGAAACTGCTCTAACGTAAGTTCCATACTGAATAAACGTTCTCCGCATTTGACAAGCAGAGAAGTAGAGGAAGGTTTTAATCCAACATAATTTTTGTCAAACTCTTTGGTTAATTGGTCAAAATGATAGTTGTTTGGAAATAAATGAATCTTCTAACTTCTGACATGTTTTACAAAAACCTAAAAGACATGCAATGGGTTACGAAAATAGCTCTAGTTACAGATTGGTAGCCCCGATTTGAAATCCGACTTCATACTTGAAAGCAGACAAGAAGGGGAAGATTTTATATAGCAGACATTTTTTTCTATAAAATGTTGCGAAAGGGGTCAAAACGGCAGTTAGTTTGGGAAAGTTTGAAAAACATGTGGTTGTGCATTTAGAGAAACTGCTCTAACGTAAGTTCCATACTGAATAAACGTTCTCCGCATTTAACAAGCAGAGAAGTAGAGGAATGTTTTAATCCAAAATATTTTTTGTCAAACTCTTTGGTTTAGTGGTCAAAATGATAGTTGTTTAGAAATAAATGAATCTTCTAACTTCTGACATGTTTTACAAAAACCTAAAAGACATGCAATGGGTTACGAAAATAGCTCTAGTTACATACTGGTAGCCCCGATTTGAAATCCGACTTCATACTTGAAAAGCAGACAAGAAGGGGAAGATTTGATTTAGCAGAATTTTTTTTCTGTAAAATGTTGCGAAAGGGGTCAAAACGGCAGTTAAATTTTGGGAAAGTTTGAAAAACATGTGGTAGTGCATTTAGAGAAACTGCTCTAACGCAAGTTCCATACTGAATAAATCTTCTCCGCATTTGACAAGCAGAGAAGAAGAGGAAGGTTTTAATCGAAAATATTTTTTGTCAAACTCTTTGGTTTAGTGGTCAAAATGATAGTTGTTTGGAAATAAATGAATCTTCTAACTTCTGACATGTTTTACAAAAACCTAAAAGACATGCAATGGGTAACGAAAATAGCTCTAGTTACATATTGGTAGCCCCGATTTGAAATCCGACTTCGTACTTGAAAAGCAGACAAGAAGGGGAAGATTTTATATAGCATAATTTTTTTTCTGTAAAATGTTGCGAAAGGGGTCAAAACAGCAGTTAAAGTTTGGGAAAGTTTGAAAAAAATGTGGCAGTGCATTTAGAGAAACTGCTCTAACGTAAGTTCCATACTGAATAAACGTTCTCCGCATTTGACAAGCAGAGAAGTAGAGGAAGGTTTTAATCCAACATAATTTTTGTCAAACTCTTTGGTTAATTGGTCAAAATGATAGTTTTTTGGAAATAAATTAATCTTCTAACTTCTGACATGTTTTACAGACACCTAAAAGACATGCAATGGGTTACGAAAATAGCTCTAGTTACAGATTGGTAGCCCCGATTTGAAATCCGAATTCATACTTGAAAGCAGACAAGAAGGGGAAGATTTTATATAGCAGACATTTTTTTCTATAAAATGTTGCGAAAGGGGTCAAAACGGCAGTTAGTTTGGGAAAGTTTGAAAAACATGTGGTTGTGCATTTAGAGAAACTGCTCTAACGTAAGCTCCATACTGAATAAATCTTCTCCGCATTTGACAAGCAGAGAAGAAGAGGAAGGTTTTAATCTAAAATATTTTTTGTCAAACTCTTTGGTTTAGTGGTCAAAATGATAGTTGTTTGGAAATAAATGAATCTTCTAACTTCTGACATGTTTTACAAAAACCTAAAAGACATGCAATGGGTTACGAAAATAGCTCTAGTTACAGATTGGTAGCCCCGATTTGAAATCCGACTTCATACTTGAAAGCAGACAAGAAGGGGAAGATTTATTATAGCAGACATTTTTTTCTAAAAATGTTGCGAAAGGGGTCAAAACGGCAGTTAGTTTGGGAAAGTTTGAAAAACTAGTGGTAGTGCATTTAGAGAAACTGCTCTAACGTAAGTTCCATACTGAATAAACGTTCTCCGCATTTGATAAGCAGAGAAGTAGAGGAAGGTTTTAATCCAACATAATTTTTGTCAAACTCTTTGGTTTAGTGGTCAAAATGATAGTTGTTTGGAAATAAATGAATCTTCTAACTTCTGACATGTTTTACAAAAACCTAAAAGACATGCAATGGGTAACGAAAATAGCTCTATTTACATATTGGTAGCCCCGATTTGAAATCCGACTTCGTACTTGAAAAGCAGACAAGAAGGGGAAGATTTTATATAGCATAATTTTTTTTCTGTAAAATGTTGCGAAAGGGGTCAAAACGGCAGTTAAATTTTGGGAAAGTTTGAAAAACATGTGGTAGTGCATTTAGAGAAACTGCTCTAACGCAAGTTCCATACTGAATAAATCTTCTCCGCATTTGACAAGCAGAGAAGAAGAGGAAGGTTTTAATCGAAAATATTTTTTGTCAAACTCTTTGGTTTAGTGGTCAAAATGATAGTTGTTTGGAAATAAATGAATCTTCTAACTTCTGACATGTTTTACAAAAACCTAAAAGACATGCAATGGGTAACGAAAATAGCTCTAGTTACATATTGGTAGCCCCGATTTGAAATCCGACTTCGTACTTGAAAAGCAGACAAGAAGGGGAAGATTTTATATAGCATAATTTTTTTTCTGTAAAATGTTGCGAAAGGGGTCAAAACAGCAGTTAAAGTTTGGGAAAGTTTGAAAAAAATGTGGCAGTGCATTTAGAGAAACTGCTCTAACGTAAGTTCCATACTGAATAAACGTTCTCCGCATTTGACAAGCAGAGAAGTAGAGGAAGGTTTTAATCCAACATAATTTTTGTCAAACTCTTTGGTTAATTGGTCAAAATGATAGTTTTTTGGAAATAAATTAATCTTCTAACTTCTGACATGTTTTACAGAAACCTAAAAGACATGCAATGGGTTACGAAAATAGCTCTAGTTACAGATTGGTAGCCCCGATTTGAAATCCGAATTCATACTTGAAAGCAGACAAGAAGGGGAAGATTTTATATAGCAGACATTTATTTCTATAAAATGTTGCGAAAGGGGTCAAAACGGCAGTTAGTTTGGGAAAGTTTGAAAAACATGTGGTTGTGCATTTAGAGAAACTGCTCTAACGTAAGCTCCATACTGAATAAATCTTCTCCGCATTTGACAAGCAGAGAAGAAGAGGAAGGTTTTAATCTAAAATATTTTTTGTCAAACTCTTTGGTTTAGTGGTCAAAATGATAGTTGTTTGGAAATAAATGAATCTTCTAACTTCTGACATGTTTTACAAAAACCTAAAAGACATGCAATGGGTTACGAAAACAGCTCTAGTTACAGATTGGTAGCCCCGATTTGAAATCCGACTTCATACTTGAAAGCAGACAAGAAGGGGAAGATTTATTATAGCAGACATTTTTTTCTAAAAATGTTGCGAAAGGGGTCAAAACGGCAGTTAGTTTGGGAAAGTTTGAAAAACTAGTGGTAGTGCATTTAGAGAAACTGCTCTAACGTAAGTTCCATACTGAATAAACGTTCTCCGCATTTGACAAGCAGAGAAGTAGAGGAAGGTTTTAATCCAACATAATTTTTGTCAAACTCTTTGGTTTAGTGGTCAAAATGATAGTTGTTTGGAAATAAATGAATCTTCTAACTTCTGACATGTTTTACAAAAACCTAAAAGACATGCAATGGGTAACGAAAATAGCTCTATTTACATATTGGTAGCCCCGATTTGAAATCCGACTTCGTACTTGAAAAGCAGACAAGAAGGGGAAGATTTTATATAGCATAATTTTTTTTCTGTAAAATGTTGCGAAATGGGTCAAAACAGCAGTTAAAGTTTGGGAAAGTTTGAAAAAAAATGTTGCAGTGCATTTAGAGAAACTGCTCTAACGTAAGTTCCATACTGAATAAACGTTCTCCGCATTTGACAAGCAGAGAAGTAGAGGAAGGTTTTAATCCAACATAATTTTTGTCAAACTCTTTGGTTTAGTGGTCAAAATGATAGTTGTTTGGAAATAAATGAATCTTCTAAATTCTGACATGTTTTACAAAAACCTAAAAGACATGCAATGGGTTACGAAAATAGCTCTATTTACAGATCGGTAGCCCCGATTTGAAATCCGACTTCATACTTGAAAGCAGACAAGAAGTGGAAGATTTTATATAGCTGAATTTTTTTTTCTGTAAAATGTTGTGAAAGGGGTCAAAACGGCAGTTAAAGTTTGTGAAAGTTTGAAAAACATGTGGTAGTGCATTTAGAGAAACTGCTCTAACGTAAGTTCCATACTGAATAAACCTTCTCCGCATTTGACAAGCAGAGAAGTAGAGGAAGGTTTTAATCCAACATAATTTTTGTCAAACTCTTTGGTTTAGTGGTCAAAATGATAGTTTTTTGGAAATAAATTAATCTTCTAACTTCTGACATGTTTTACAAAAACCTAAAAGACATGCAATGGGTTACGAAAATAGCTCTAGTTACAGATTGGTAGCCCCGATTTGAAATCCGAATTCATACTTGAAAGCAGACAAGAAGGGGAAGATTTTATATAGCAGACATTTTTTTCTATAAAATGTTGCGAAAGGGGTCAAAACGGCAGTTAGTTTGGGAAAGTTTGAAAAACATGTGGTTGTGCATTTAGAGAAACTGCTCTAACGTAAGCTCCATACTGAATAAATCTTCTCCGCATTTGACAAGCAGAGAAGAAGAGGAAGGTTTTAATCTAAAATATTTTTTGTCAAACTCTTTGGTTTAGTGGTCAAAATGATAGTTGTTTGGAAATAAATGAATCTTCTAACTTCTGACATGTTTTACAAAAACCTTAAAGACATGCAATGGGTTACGAAAATAGCTCTAGTTACAGATTGGTAGCCCCGATTTGAAATCCGACTTCATACTTGAAAGCAGACAAGAAGGGGAAGATTTATTATAGCAGACATTTTTTTCTAAAAATGTTGCGAAAGGGGTCAAAACAGCAGTTAAAGTTTGGGAAAGTTTGAAAAAAAATGTTGCAGTGCATTTAGAGAAACTGCTCTAACGTAAGTTCCATACTGAATAAACGTTCTCCGCATTTGACAAGCAGAGAAGTAGAGGAAGGTTTTAATCCAACATAATTTTTGTCAAACTCTTTGGTTTAGTGGTCAAAATGATAGTTGTTTGGAAATAAATGAATCTTCTAAATTCTGACATGTTTTACAAAAACCTAAAAGACATGCAATGGGTTACGAAAATAGCTCTATTTACAGATCGGTAGCCCCGATTTGAAATCCGACTTCATACTTGAAAGCAGACAAGAAGTGGAAGATTTTATATAGCTGAATTTTTTTTTCTGTAAAATGTTGTGAAAGGGGTCAAAACGGCAGTTAAAGTTTGTGAAAGTTTGAAAAACATGTGGTAGTGCATTTAGAGAAACTGCTCTAACGTAAGTTCCATACTGAATAAACCTTCTCCGCATTTGACAAGCAGAGAAGTAGAGGAAGGTTTTAATCCAACATAATTTTTTGTCAAACTCTTTGGTTTAGTGGTCAAAATGATAGTTTTTTGGAAATAAATTAATCTTCTAACTTCTGACATGTTTTACAAAAACCTAAAAGACATGCAATGGGTTACGAAAATAGCTCTAGTTACAGATTGGTAGCCCCGATTTGAAATCCGAATTCATACTTGAAAGCAGACAAGAAGGGGAAGATTTTATATAGCAGACATTTTTTTCTATAAAATGTTGCGAAAGGGGTCAAAACGGCAGTTAGTTTGGGAAAGTTTGAAAAACATGTGGTTGTGCATTTAGAGAAACTGCTCTAACGTAAGCTCCATACTGAATAAATCTTCTCCGCATTTGACAAGCAGAGAAGAAGAGGAAGGTTTTAATCTAAAATATTTTTTGTCAAACTCTTTGGTTTAGTGGTCAAAATGATAGTTGTTTGGAAATAAATGAATCTTCTAACTTCTGACATGTTTTACAAAAACCTAAAAGACATGCAATGGGTTACGAAAATAGCTCTAGTTACAGATTGGTAGCCCCGATTTGAAATCCGACTTCGTACTTGAAAAGCAGACAAGAAGGGGAAGATTTTATATAGCATAATTTTTTTTCTGTAAAATGTTGCGAAAGGGGTCAAAACAGCAGTTAAAGTTTGGGAAAGTTTGAAAAAAATGTGGCAGTGCATTTAGAGAATCTGCTCTAACGTAAGTTCCATACTGAATAAATCTTCTCCGCATTTGACAAGCAGAGAAGAAGAGGAAGGTTTTAATCGAAAATATTTTTTGTCAAACTCTTTGGTTTAGTGGTCAAAATGATAGTTGTTTGGAAATAAATGAATCTTCTAACTTCTGACATGTTTTACAAAAACCTAAAAGACATGCAATGGGTTACGAAAATAGCTCTAGTTACAGATTGGTAGCCCCGATTTGAAATCCGACTTCATACTTGAAAGCAGACAAGAAGGGGAAGATTTATTATAGCAGACATTTTTTTCTAAAAATGTTGCGAAAGGGGTCAAAACGGCAGTTAGTTTGGGAAAGTTTGAAAAACTAGTGGTAGTGCATTTAGAGAAACTGCTCTAACGTAAGTTCCATACTGAATAAACGTTCTCCGCATTTGACAAGCAGAGAAGTAGAGGAAGGTTTTAATCCAACATAATTTTTGTCAAACTCTTTGGTTTAGTGGTCAAAATGATAGTTGTTTGGAAATAAATGAATCTTCTAACTTCTGACATGTTTTACAAAAACCTAAAAGACATGCAATGGGTAACGAAAATAGCTCTATTTTTCATATTGGTAGCCCCGATTTGAAATCCGACTTCGTACTTGAAAAGCAGACAAGAAGGGGAAGATTTTATATAGCATAATTTTTTTTCTGTAAAATGTTGCGAAATGGGTCAAAACAGCAGTTAAAGTTTGGGAAAGTTTGAAAAAAATGTGGCAGTGCATTTAGAGAAACTGCTCTAACGTAAGTTCCATACTGAATAAACGTTCTCCGCATTTGACAAGCAGAGAAGTAGAGGAAGGTTTTAATCCAACATAATTTTTGTCAAACTCTTTGGTTTAGTGGTCAAAATGATAGTTGTTTGGAAATAAATGAATCTTCTAAATTCTGACATGTTTTACAAAAACCTAAAAGACATGCAATGGGTTACGAAAATAGCTCTATTTACAGATCGGTAGCCCCGATTTGAAATCCGACTTCATACTTGAAAGCAGACAAGAAGTGGAAGATTTTATATAGCTGAATTTTTTTTTCTGTAAAATGTTGTGAAAGGGGTCAAAACGGCAGTTAAAGTTTGTGAAAGTTTGAAAAACATGTGGTAGTGCATTTAGAGAAACTGCTCTAACGTAAGTTCCATACTGAATAAACGTTCTCCGCATTTAACAAGCAGAGAAGTAGAGGAAGGTTTTAATCCAAAATATTTTTTGTCAAACTCTTTGGTTTAGTGGTCAAAATGATAATTGTTTAGAAATAAATGAATCTTCTAACTTCTGACATGTTTTACAAAAACCTAAAAGACATGCAATGGGTTACGAAAATAGCTCTAGTTACATACTGGTAGCCCCGATTTGAAATCCGACTTCATACTTGAAAAGCAGACAAGAAGGGGAAGATTTGATTTAGCAGAATTTTTTTTCTGTAAAATGTTGCGAAAGGGGTCAAAACGGCAGTTAAATTTTGGGAAAGTTTGAAAAACATGTGGTAGTGCATTTAGAGAAACTGCTCTAACGCAAGTTCCATACTGAAAAAATCTTCTCCGCATTTGACAAGCAGAGAAGAAGAGGAAGGTTTTAATCGAAAATATTTTTGTCAAACTCTTTGGTTTAGTGGTCAAAATGATAGTTGTTTGGAAATAAATGAATCTTCTAACTTCTGACATGTTTTACAAAAACCTAAAAGACATGCAATGGGTTACGAAAATAGCTCTAGTTACAGATTGGTAGCCCCGATTTGAAATCCGACTTCGTACTTGAAAAGCAGACAAGAAGGGGAAGATTTTATATAGCATAATTTTTTTTCTGTAAAATGTTGCGAAAGGGGTCAAAACGGCAGTTAAATTTTGGGAAAGTTTGAAAAACATGTGGTAGTGCATTTAGAGAAACTGCTCTAACGCAAGTTCCATACTGAATAAATCTTCTCCGCATTTGACAAGCAGAGAAGAAGAGGAAGGTTTTAATCGAAAATATTTTTTGTCAAACTCTTTGGTTTAGTGGTCAAAATGATAGTTGTTTGGAAATAAATGAATCTTCTAACTTCTGACATGTTTTACAAAAACCTAAAAGACATGCAATGGGTAACGAAAATAGCTCTAGTTACATATTGGTAGCCCCGATTTGAAATCCGACTTCGTACTTGAAAAGCAGACAAGAAGGGGAAGATTTTATATAGCATAATTTTTTTCTGTAAAATGTTGCGAAAGGGGTCAAAACAGCAGTTAAAGTTTGGGAAAGTTTGAAAAAAATGTGGCAGTGCATTTAGAGAAACTGCTCTAATGTAAGTTCCATACTGAATAAACGTTCTCCGCATTTGACAAGCAGAGAAGTAGAGGAAGGTTTTAATCCAACATAATTTTTGTCAAACTCTTTGGTTAATTGGTCAAAATGATAGTTTTTTGGAAATAAATGAATCTTCTAACTTCTGACATGTTTTACAAAAACCTAAAAGACATGCAGTGGGTTACGAAAATAGCTCTAGTTACAGATTGGTAGCCCCGATTTGAAATCCGACTTCATACTTGAAAGCAGACAAGAAGGGGAAGATTTATTATAGCAGACATTTTTTTCTAAAAATGTTGCGAAAGGGGTCAAAACGGCAGTTAGTTTGGGAAAGTTTGAAAAACTAGTGGTAGTGCATTTAGAGAAACTGCTCTAACGTAAGTTCCATACTGAATAAACGTTCTCCGCATTTGACAAGCTGTCACGCCCTGGCCTTATTATTCTTTGTTTTCTTTATTATTTTAGTTAGGTCAGGGTGTGACATGGGTAATGTTTATGTTTTGTTGGTTTTGGGTGTTTATTTGGTAAAGGGGTTATGGGGTGTAGTAGATGGTTTTCTGTTGAGTGTATATGTCTAGTGTTGTCTATGTTGGTTAGTTATCTAGGAGAGTCTATGGTTACCTGAATGAGTTCCCAATTAGAGACAGCTGATTTCGGTTGTCTCTGATTGGGAGCCTTATTTAGGGTAGCCATGGGCTCTCATTGGTTGTGGGTAATTGTCTATGTAAGAACGTTAGTAGCCTGTATGTTTGTGCACAACGTTTGTAGCTTCACGGTCGTTTTGTTGTTTTGTTGTTTTGTTAAAGTGTTTTTGTGTCGTGTTCATCTTCGTGTTAAAATAAAAGAAGATGGCTTATTTTCCAACTGCTGCTTTTTGGTCCGTCAATCCGCCACACGATCGTGACAGAATTACCCACCATAGGACCAAGCGGCATGGAAGGCGGCAACAGGACCTACCTACACAGGATCTCTGGAGTTGGGAGGACGAATTGGAAAGAGATGGACCTTGGGATCAACCTGGAGAATATCGCCTCCCTCGTGAAGAGCTGGAGGCAGCGAAAGCCGAGAGGAGGCGATATGAGGAGGCAGCACGGAGACAAGGCTGGAAGCCCGTGAGTACAACCCAAAAATTTCTTGGGGGGGGCCTTAAAGGGAGTGTGGCGAAGTCAGGTAGGAAACCTGCGCCTACTCCCTGTACTTACCGTGGAGAGCGAGAGTACGGGCAGACACCGTGTTACGCAGTAGAGCGCACGGTGTCTCCTGTACGCGTGCATAGCCCGGTTCGGTACATTTCAGCTCCACGTATCGGCCGGGCTAGACTGAGCGTTGAGCCATATGTCATGAAGCCGGCCCAACGCATCTGGTCACCAGTGCGTCTCCTCGGGCCGGCGTACATGGCACCAGCCTTACGCATGGTGTCCCCGGTTCGCCTACATAGGCCGGTGCGGGTTATTCCACCTCCCCGCACTGGTCAGGCGACGGGGAGCATAGAACCAGGTAAGGTTGGGCAGGCTCGGCGTTCAAGGGAGCCAGTACGCCTGCACGGTCCGGTATTTCCGGCGCCACCTCCCCGCCCCAACCCAGTACCACCAGTGCCTCCTCCACGCACTAGCTATATGGTGCGTGTCTCCAGCCCTTTACCACCAGTGTCTAAACCACGCACCAAGCCTCCTGTGTGTCCCCAGAGTCCTGTGCGTCCTGTTGCTGCTCCCCGCACTAGCCCTGAGATGCGTGTCTCCAGCCCGGTGCCACCAGTCCCGGCACCACGCACCAGGCCTACAGTGCGCCTCAGCCGGCAGGAGTCTGCCGTCTGCACAGCGTTGACTGAACTGCTCGTCTCCCCAGCGCCATCTGAGCCATCCGTCTCCCCAGCGCCATCTGAGCCATCCGTCTCCCCAGCGCCATCTGAGCCATCCGTCTGCAATGAGCCTGCAAAGCCGCCCGTCTGCCATGAGCCTGCAAAGCCGCCCGTCTGCCATGAGCCCACTGAGCCGTCCGCCAGACAGGAGCCGCTAGAGCCGCCAGCCAGACAGGAGCCGCTAGAGCCGTCCGTCAGACAGGATCTGCCAGAGCCGCCAACCAGACAGGATCTGCCAGAGCCGCCAACCAGACAGGATCTGCCAGAGCCGCCAACCAGACAGGAGCAGCCAGATCAGTCAGCCAGCCATGAGCAGCCAGATCCGTCAGCTAGCCATGAGCAGCCAGATCCGTCAGCTAGCCATGAGCAGCCAGATCCGTCAGCTAGCCATGAGCAGCCAGATCCGTCAGCTAGCCATGAGCAGCCAGATCCGTCAGCTAGCCATGAGCAGCCAGATCCGTCAGCTAGCCATGAGCAGCCAGATCCGTCAGCTAGCCATGAGCAGCCAGATCCGTCAGCTAGCCATGAGCAGCCAGATCCGTCAGCTAGCCATGAGCAGCCAGATCCGTCAGCTAGCCATGAGCAGCCAGATCCGTCAGCCAGCCATGAGCAGCCAGATCCGTCAGCCAGCCATGAGCAGCCAGATCCGTCAGCCAGCCATGAGCAGCCAGATCAGTTAGCCAGCCATGAGCAGCCAGATCCGTTAGCCAGCCATGAGCAGCCAGATCTGTCAGCCAGCCATGGGCCGTCCCTCAGTCCGGAGCTGCAGTCCCTCAGTCCGGAGCTGCAGTCCCTCAGTCCGGAGCTGCCATTCCTCAGTCCGGAGCTGCCCCTTACCCTGGAGCTGCCCCTTACCCTGGTGCTGCCCCTTACCCTGGTGCTGCCCCTTACCCTGGTGCTGCCCCTTACCCTGGTACTGCCCCTTATCCTGGTACTGCCCCTGACCCTGGTACTGCCCCTTACCCTGGTACTGGTCCTTAGTCCGGAGCTGTCCCTTAGTCCGGAACTCCCCCTTAATGCAATGGGGTTAATGTGGAGGGGGGTCGTTTGGAGGAAGCCTAGGAGGTGGTTAGGTACTGTGGTGACGTGGGGACTACGACCAGAGCCGGAGCCGCCACCGTGGAGGGGAGCCCACCCAGACCCTCCCCTAGACTGTGTATGGTGCGCCCGGAGTTCGCGCCTCAAGGGGGGGGTTATGTCACGCCCTGGCCTTATTATTCTTTGTTTTCTTTATTATTTTAGTTAGGTCAGGGTGTGACATGGGTAATGTTTATGTTTTGTTGGTTTTGGGTGTTTATTTGGTAAAGGGGTTATGGGGTGTAGTAGATGGTTTTCTGTTGAGTGTATATGTCTAGTGTTGTCTATGTTGGTTAGTTATCTAGGAGAGTCTATGGTTACCTGAATGAGTTCCCAATTAGAGACAGCTGATTTCGGTTGTCTCTGATTGGGAGCCTTATTTAGGGTAGCCATAGGCTCTCATTGGTTGTGGGTAATTGTCTATGTAAGAACGTTAGTAGCCTGTATGTTTGTGCACAACGTTTGTAGCTTCACGGTCGTTTTGTTGTTTTGTTGTTTTGTTAAAGTGTTTTTGTGTCGTGTTCATCTTCGTGTTAAAATAAAAGAAGATGGCTTATTTTCCAACTGCTGCTTTTTGGTCCGTCAATCCGCCACACGATCGTGACACAAGCAGAGAAGTAGAGGAAGGTTTTAATCCAACATAATTTTTGTCAAACTCTTTGGTTTAGTGGTCAAAATGATAGTTGTTTGGAAATAAATTAATCTTCTAAATTCTGACATGTTTTACAAAAACCTAAAAGACATGCAATGGGTAACGAAAATAGCTCTAGTTACATATTGGTAGCCCCGATTTGAAATCCGACTTCGTACTTGAAAAGCAGACAAGAAGGGGAAGATTTTATATAGCATAATTTTTTTTCTGTAAAATGTTGCGAAAGGGGTCAAAACGGCAGTTAGTTTGGGAAAGTTTGAAAAACATGTGGTTGTGCATTTAGAGAAACTGCTCTAACGTAAGTTCCATACTGAATAAACGTTCTCCGCATTTAACAAGCAGACAAGTAGAGGAAGGTTTTAATACAAAATATTTTTTGTCAAACTCTTTGGTTTAGTGGTCAAAATGATAGTTGTTTAGAAATAAATGAATCTTCTAACTTCTGACATGTTTTACAAAAACCTAAAAGACATGCAATGGGTTACGAAAATAGCTCTAGTTACATACTGGTAGCC
This sequence comes from Salvelinus fontinalis, assembly GCF_029448725.1. Taxonomy (NCBI): domain Eukaryota; kingdom Metazoa; phylum Chordata; class Actinopteri; order Salmoniformes; family Salmonidae; genus Salvelinus; species Salvelinus fontinalis. The sequence goes on from NW_026600545.1 coordinate 53,691, forward strand.
CCGATTTGAAATCCGACTTCATACCTGAAAAGCAGACAAGAAGGGGAAGATTTGATTTAGCAGAATTTTTTTTCTGTAAAATGTTGCGAAAGTGGTCAAAACGGCAGTTAAATTTTGGGAAAGTTTGAAAAACATGTGGTATTGCATTTAGAGAAACTGCTCTAACGCAAGTTCCATACTGAATAAATCTTCTCCGCATTTGACAAGCAGAGAAGAAGAGGAAGGTTTTAATCGAAAATATTTTTTGTCAAACTCTTTGGTTTAGTGGTCAAAATGATAGTTGTTTGGAAATAAATGAATCTTCTAACTTCTGATATGTTTTACAAAAACCTAAAAGACATGCAATGGGTTACGAAAATAGCTCTAGTTACAGATTGGTAGCCCCGATTTGAAATCCGACTTCGTACTTGAAAAGCAGACAAGAAGGGGAAGATTTATTATAGCAGACATTTTTTTCTATAAAATGTTGCGAAAGGGGTAAAAACGGCAGTTAGTTTGGGAAAGTTTGAAAAACTAGTGGTAGTGCATTTAGAGAAACTGCTCTAACGTAAGTTCCATACTGAATAAACGTTCTCCGCATTTGACAAGCAGAGAAGTAGAGGAAGGTTTTAATCCAACATAATTTTTGTCAAACTCTTTGGTTTAGTGGTCAAAATGATAGTTGTTTGGAAATAAATGAATCTTCTAACTTCTGACATGTTTTACAAAAACCTAAAAGACATGCAATGGGTAACGAAAATAGCTCTATTTACATATTGGTAGCCCCGATTTGAAATCCGACTTCGTACTTGAAAAGCAGACAAGAAGTGGAAGATTTTATATAGCTGAATTTTTTCTTCTGTAAAATGTTGGGAAAGGGGTCAAAACGGCAGTTAAAGTTTGTGAAAGTTTGAAAAACATGTGGTAGTGCATTTAGAGAAACTGCTCTAACGTAAGTTCAATACTGAATAAACGTTCTCCGCATTTGACAAGCAGAGAAGTAGGGGATGATTTTAATCCGAAATATTTTTTGTCAAACTCTTTGGTTTAGTGGTCAAAATGATAGTTGTTTGGAAATAAATGAATCTTCTAACTTCTGACATGTTTTACAAAAACCTAAAAGACATGCAATGGGTAACGAAAATAGCTCTAGTTACATATTGGTAGCCCCGATTTGAAATCCAACTTCGTACTTGAAAAGCAGACAAGAAGGGGAAGATTTTATATAGCATAATTTTTTTTCTGTAAAATGTTGCGAAATGGGCCAAAACAGCAGTTAAAGTTTGGGAAAGTTTGAAAAAAATGTGGCAGTGCATTTAGAGAAACTGCTCTAACGTAAGTTCCATACTGAATAAACGTTCTCCGCATTTGACAAGCAGAGAAGTAGAGGAAGGTTTTAATCCAACATAATTTCGTCAAACTCTTTGGTTAATTGGTCAAAATGATAGTTGTTTGGAAATAAATGAATCTTCTAAATTCTGACATGTTTTACAAAAACCTAAAAGACATGCAATGGGTTACGAAAATAGCTCTATTTACAGATCGGTAGCCCCGATTTGAAATCCGACTTCATACTTGAAAAGCAGACAAGAAGGGGAAGATTTTAAATAGCTGAATTTTTTTTTCTGTAAAATGTTGCGAAAGGGGTCAAAACGGCAGTTAAAGTTTGTGAAAGTTTGAAAAACATGTGGTAGTGCATTTAGAGAAACTGCTCTAACGTAAGTTCCATACTGAATAAACGTTCTCCGCATTTGACAAGCAGAGAAGTAGAGGTAGGTTTTAATCCAACATAATTTTTGTCAAACTCTTTGGTTAATTGGTCAAAATGATAGTTTTTTGGAAATAAATGAATCTTCTAACTTCTGACATGTTTTACAAAAACCTAAAAGACATGCAATGGGTTACGAAAATAGCTCTAGTTACAGATTGGTAGCCCCGATTTGAAATCCGACTTCGTACTTGAAAAGCAGACAAGAAGGGGAAGATTTATTATAGCAGACATTTTTTTCTATAAAATGTTGCGAAAGGGGTAAAAACGGCAGTTAGTTTGGGAAAGTTTGAAAAACTATTGGTAGTGCATTTAGAGAAACTGCTCTAACGTAAGTTCCATACTGAATAAACGTTCTCCGCATTTGACAAGCAGAGAAGTAGAGGAAGGTTTTAATCCAACATAATTTTTGTCAAACTCTTTGGTTTAGTGGTCAAAATGATAGTTGTTTGGAAATAAATGAATCTTCTAACTTCTGACATGTTTTACAAAAACCTAAAAGACATGCAATGGGTAACGAAAATAGCTCTATTTACATATTGGTAGCCCCGATTTGAAATCCGACTTCGTACTTGAAAAGCAGACAAGAAGGGGAAGATTTTATATAGCATAATTTTTTTTCTGTAAAATGTTGCGAAAGGGGTCAAAACAGCAGTTAAAGTTTGGGAAAGTTTGAAAAAAATGTGGCAGTGCATTTAGAGAAACTGCTCTAACGTAAGTTCCATACTGAATAAACGTTCTCCGCATTTGACAAGCAGAGAAGTAGAGGAAGGTTTTAATCCAACATAATTTTTGTCAAACTCTTTGGTTTAGTGGTCAAAATGATAGTTGTTTGGAAATAAATGAATCTTCTAAATTCTGACATGTTTTACAAAAACCTGAAAGACATGCAATGGGTTACGAAAATAGCTCTAGTTACAGATTGGTAGCCCCGATTTGAAATCCGACTTCGTACTTGAAAAGCAGACAAGAAGGGGAAGATTTTATATAGCATAATATTTTTTTCTGTAAAATGTTGCGAAAGGGGTCAAAACAGCAGTTAAAGTTTGGGAAAGTTTGAAAAAAATGTGGCAGTGCATTTAGAGAAACTGCTCTAACGTAAGTTCCATACTGAATAAATCTTCTCCGCATTTGACAAGCAGAGAAGAAGAGGAAGGTTTTAATCGAAAATATTTTTTGTCAAACTCTTTGGTTTAGTGGTCAAAATGATAGTTGTTTGGAAATAAATGAATCTTCTAACTTCTGACATGTTTTACAAAAACCTAAAAGACATGCAATGGGTTACGAAAATAGCTCTAGTTACAGATTGGTAGCCCCGATTTGAAATCCGACTTCATACTTGAAAGCAGACAAGAAGGGGAAGATTTATTATAGCAGACATTTTTTTCTAAAAATGTTGCGAAAGGGGTCAAAACGGCAGTTAGTTTGGGAAAGTTTGAAAAACTAGTGGTAGTGCATTTAGAGAAACTGCTCTAACGTAAGTTCCATACTGAATAAACGTTCTCCGCATTTGACAAGCAGAGAAGAAGAGGAAGGTTTTAATCCAACATAATTTTTGTCAAACTCTTTGGTTTAGTGGTCAAAATGATAGTTGTTTGGAAATAAATGAATCTTCTAACTTCTGACATGTTTTACAAAAACCTAAAAGACATGCAATGGGTTACGAAAATAGCTCTAGTTACAGATTGGTAGCCCCGATTTGAAATCCGACTTCGTACTTGAAAAGCAGACAAGAAGGGGAAGATTTTATATAGCATAATTTTTTTTCTGTAAAATGTTGCGAAAGGGGTCAAAACAGCAGTTAAAGTTTGGGAAAGTTTGAAAAAAATGTGGCAGTGCATTTAGAGAAACTGCTCTAACGTAAGTTCCATACTGAATAAATCTTCTCCGCATTTGACAAGCAGAGAAGAAGAGGAAGGTTTTATCGAAAATATTTTTTGTCAAACTCTTTGGTTTAGTGGTCAAAATGATAGTTGTTTGGAAATAAATGAATCTTCTAACTTCTGACATGTTTTACAAAAACCTAAAAGACATGCAATGGGTTACGAAAATAGCTCTATTTACAGATTGGTAGCCCCGATTTGAAATCCGACTTCATACTTGAAAGCAGACGAGAAGGGGAAGATTTATTATAGCAGACATTTTTTTCTAAAAATGTTGCGAAAGGGGTCAAAATGGCAGTTAGTTTGGGAAAGTTTGAAAAACTAGTGGTAGTGCATTTAGAGAAACTGCTCTAACGTAAGTTCCATACTGAATAAACGTTCTCCGCATTTGACAAGCAGAGAAGTAGAGGAAGGTTTTAATCCAACATAATTTTTGTCAAACTCTTTGGTTTAGTGGTCAAAATGATAGTTGTTTGGAAATAAATGAATCTTCTAACTTCTGACATGTTTTACAAAAACCTAAAAGACATGCAATGGGTAACGAAAATAGCTCTAGTTACATATTGGTAGCCCCGATTTGAAATCCGACTTCGTACTTGAAAAGCAGACAAGAAGGGGAAGATTTCATATAGCATAATTTTTTTTCTGTAATATGTTGCGAAATGGGTCAAAACAGCAGTTAAAGTTTGGGAAAGTTTGAAAAAAATGTGGCAGTGCATTTAGAGAAACTGCTTAAAGTAAGTTCCATACTGAATAAACGTTCTCCGCATTTGACAAGCAGAGAAGTAGAGGAAGGTTTTAATCCAACATAATTTTTGTCAAACTCTTTGGTTTAGTGGTCAAAATGATAGTTGTTTGGAAATAAATGAATCTTCTAAATTCTGACATGTTTTACAAAAACCTAAAAGACATGCAATGGGTTACGAAAATAGCTCTATTTACAGATCGGTAGCCCCGATTTGAAATCCGACTTCATACTTGAAAGCAGACAAGAAGTGGAAGATTTTATATAGCTGAATTTTTTTTTCTGTAAAATGTTGTGAAAGGGGTCAAAACGGCAGTTAAAGTTTGTGAAAGTTTGAAAAACATGTGGTAGTGCATTTAGAGAAACTGCTCTAACGTAAGTTCCATACTGAATAAACGTTCTCCGCATTTGACAAGCAGAGAAGTAGAGGAAGGTTTTAATCCAACATAATTTTTGTCAAACTCTTTGGTTAATTGGTCAAAATGATAGTTTTTTGGAAATAAATGAATCTTCTAACTTCTGACATGTTTTACAAAAACCTAAAAGACATGCAATGGGTTACGAAAATAGCTCTAGTTACAGATTGGTAGCCCCGATTTGAAATCCGACTTCGTACTTGAAAAGCAGACAAGAAGGGGAAGATTTATTATAGCAGACATTTTTTTCTATAAAATGTTGCGAAAGGGGTAAAAACGGCAGTTAGTTTGGGAAAGTTTGAAAAACTATTGGTAGTGCATTTAGAGAAACTGCTCTAACGTAAGTTCCATACTGAATAAACGTTCTCCGCATTTGACAAGCAGAGAAGTAGAGGAAGGTTTTAATCCAACATAATTTTTGTCAAACTCTTTGGTTTAGTGGTCAAAATGATAGTTGTTTGGAAATAAATGAATCTTCTAACTTCTGACATGTTTTACAAAAACCTAAAAGACATGCAATGGGTAACGAAAATAGCTCTATTTACATATTGGTAGCCCCGATTTGAAATCCGACTTCGTACTTGAAAAGCAGACAAGAAGGGGAAGATTTTATATAGCATAATTTTTTTTCTGTAAAATGTTGCGAAAGGGGTCAAAACAGCAGTTAAAGTTTGGGAAAGTTTGAAAAAAATGTGGCAGTGCATTTAGAGAAACTGCTCTAACGTAAGTTCCATACTGAATAAACGTTCTCCGCATTTGACAAGCAGAGAAGTAGAGGAAGGTTTTAATCCAACATAATTTTTGTCAAACTCTTTGGTTTAGTGGTCAAAATGATAGTTGTTTGGAAATAAATGAATCTTCTAAATTCTGACATGTTTTACAAAAACCTGAAAGACATGCAATGGGTTACGAAAATAGCTCTAGTTACAGATTGGTAGCCCCGATTTGAAATCCGACTTCGTACTTGAAAAGCAGACAAGAAGGGGAAGATTTTATATAGCATAATATTTTTTTCTGTAAAATGTTGCGAAAGGGGTCAAAACAGCAGTTAAAGTTTGGGAAAGTTTGAAAAAAATGTGGCAGTGCATTTAGAGAAACTGCTCTAACGTAAGTTCCATACTGAATAAATCTTCTCCGCATTTGACAAGCAGAGAAGAAGAGGAAGGTTTTAATCGAAAATATTTTTTGTCAAACTCTTTGGTTTAGTGGTCAAAATGATAGTTGTTTGGAAATAAATGAATCTTCTAACTTCTGACATGTTTTACAAAAACCTAAAAGACATGCAATGGGTTACGAAAATAGCTCTAGTTACAGATTGGTAGCCCCGATTTGAAATCCGACTTCATACTTGAAAGCAGACAAGAAGGGGAAGATTTATTATAGCAGACATTTTTTTCTAAAAATGTTGCGAAAGGGGTCAAAACGGCAGTTAGTTTGGGAAAGTTTGAAAAACTAGTGGTAGTGCATTTAGAGAAACTGCTCTAACGTAAGTTCCATACTGAATAAACGTTCTCCGCATTTGACAAGCAGAGAAGAAGAGGAAGGTTTTAATCCAACATAATTTTTGTCAAACTCTTTGGTTTAGTGGTCAAAATGATAGTTGTTTGGAAATAAATGAATCTTCTAACTTCTGACATGTTTTACAAAAACCTAAAAGACATGCAATGGGTTACGAAAATAGCTCTAGTTACAGATTGGTAGCCCCGATTTGAAATCCGACTTCGTACTTGAAAAGCAGACAAGAAGGGGAAGATTTTATATAGCATAATTTTTTTTCTGTAAAATGTTGCGAAAGGGGTCAAAACAGCAGTTAAAGTTTGGGAAAGTTTGAAAAAAATGTGGCAGTGCATTTAGAGAAACTGCTCTAACGTAAGTTCCATACTGAATAAATCTTCTCCGCATTTGACAAGCAGAGAAGAAGAGGAAGGTTTTATCGAAAATATTTTTTGTCAAACTCTTTGGTTTAGTGGTCAAAATGATAGTTGTTTGGAAATAAATGAATCTTCTAACTTCTGACATGTTTTACAAAAACCTAAAAGACATGCAATGGGTTACGAAAATAGCTCTATTTACAGATTGGTAGCCCCGATTTGAAATCCGACTTCATACTTGAAAGCAGACGAGAAGGGGAAGATTTATTATAGCAGACATTTTTTTCTAAAAATGTTGCGAAAGGGGTCAAAATGGCAGTTAGTTTGGGAAAGTTTGAAAAACTAGTGGTAGTGCATTTAGAGAAACTGCTCTAACGTAAGTTCCATACTGAATAAACGTTCTCCGCATTTGACAAGCAGAGAAGTAGAGGAAGGTTTTAATCCAACATAATTTTTGTCAAACTCTTTGGTTTAGTGGTCAAAATGATAGTTGTTTGGAAATAAATGAATCTTCTAACTTCTGACATGTTTTACAAAAACCTAAAAGACATGCAATGGGTAACGAAAATAGCTCTAGTTACATATTGGTAGCCCCGATTTGAAATCCGACTTCGTACTTGAAAAGCAGACAAGAAGGGGAAGATTTTATATAGCATAATTTTTTTTCTGTAATATGTTGCGAAATGGGTCAAAACAGCAGTTAAAGTTTGGGAAAGTTTGAAAAAAATGTGGCAGTGCATTTAGAGAAACTGCTTAAAGTAAGTTCCATACTGAATAAACGTTCTCCGCATTTGACAAGCAGAGAAGTAGAGGAAGGTTTTAATCCAACATAATTTTTGTCAAACTCTTTGGTTTAGTGGTCAAAATGATAGTTGTTTGGAAATAAATGAATCTTCTAAATTCTGACATGTTTTACAAAAACCTAAAAGACATGCAATGGGTTACGAAAATAGCTCTATTTACAGATCGGTAGCCCCGATTTGAAATCCGACTTCATACTTGAAAGCAGACAAGAAGTGGAAGATTTTATATAGCTGAATTTTTTTTTCTGTAAAATGTTGTGAAAGGGGTCAAAACGGCAGTTAAAGTTTGTGAAAGTTTGAAAAACATGTGGTAGTGCATTTAGAGAAACTGCTCTAACGTAAGTTCCATACTGAATAAACGTTCTCCGCATTTGACAAGCAGAGAAGTAGAGGAAGGTTTTAATCCAACATAATTTTTGTCAAACTCTTTGGTTAATTGGTCAAAATGATAGTTTTTTGGAAATAAATGAATCTTCTAACTTCTGACATGTTTTACAAAAACCTAAAAGACATGCAATGGGTTACGAAAATAGCTCTAGTTACAGATTGGTAGCCCCGATTTGAAATCCGAATTCATACTTGAAAAGCAGACAAAAAGGGGAAGATTTTATATAGCAGACATTTTTTTCTATAAAATGTTGCGAAAGGGGTCAAAACGGCAGTTAGTTTGGGAAAGTTTGAAAAACATGTGGTTGTGCATTTAGAGAAACTGCTCTAACGTAAGTTCCATACTGAATAAATCTTCTCCGCATTTGACAAGCAGAGAAGAAGAGGAAGGTTTTAATCGAAAATATTTTTTGTCAAACTCTTTGGTTTAGTGGTCAAAATGATAGTTGTTTGGAAATAAATGAATCTTCTAACTTCTGACATGTTTTACAAAAACCTAAAAGACATGCAATGGGTTACGAAAATAGCTCTAGTTACAGATTGGTAGCCCCGATTTGAAATCCGACTTCGTACTTGAAAAGCAGACAAGAAGGGGAAGATTTTATATAGCATAATATTTTTTTCTGTAAAATGTTGCGAAAGGGGTCAAAACAGCAGTTAAAGTTTGGGAAAGTTTGAAAAAAATGTGGCAGTGCATTTAGAGAAACTGCTCTAACGTAAGTTCCATACTGAATAAATCTTCTCCGCATTTGACAAGCAGAGAAGAAGAGGAAGGTTTTAATCGAAAATATTTTTTGTCAAACTCTTTGGTTTAGTGGTCAAAATGATAGTTGTTTGGAAATAAATGAATCTTCTAACTTCTGACATGTTTTACAAAAACCTAAAAGACATGCAATGGGTTACGAAAATAGCTCTAGTTACAGATTGGTAGCCCCGATTTGAAATCCGACTTCATACTTGAAAGCAGACAAGAAGGGGAAGATTTATTATAGCAGACATTTTTTTCTAAAAATGTTGCGAAAGGGGTCAAAACGGCAGTTAGTTTGGGAAAGTTTGAAAAACTAGTGGTAGTGCATTTAGAGAAACTGCTCTAACGTAAGTTCCATACTGAATAAACGTTCTCCGCATTTGACAAGCAGAGAAGAAGAGGAAGGTTTTAATCCAACATAATTTTTGTCAAACTCTTTGGTTTAGTGGTCAAAATGATAGTTGTTTGGAAATAAATGAATCTTCTAACTTCTGACATGTTTTACAAAAACCTAAAAGACATGCAATGGGTTACGAAAATAGCTCTAGTTACAGATTGGTAGCCCCGATTTGAAATCCGACTTCGTACTTGAAAAGCAGACAAGAAGGGGAAGATTTTATATAGCATAATTTTTTTTCTGTAAAATGTTGCGAAAGGGGTCAAAACAGCAGTTAAAGTTTGGGAAAGTTTGAAAAAAATGTGGCAGTGCATTTAGAGAAACTGCTCTAACGTAAGTTCCATACTGAATAAATCTTCTCCGCATTTGACAAGCAGAGAAGAAGAGGAAGGTTTTATCGAAAATATTTTTTGTCAAACTCTTTGGTTTAGTGGTCAAAATGATAGTTGTTTGGAAATAAATGAATCTTCTAACTTCTGACATGTTTTACAAAAACCTAAAAGACATGCAATGGGTTACGAAAATAGCTCTATTTACAGATTGGTAGCCCCGATTTGAAATCCGACTTCATACTTGAAAGCAGACGAGAAGGGGAAGATTTATTATAGCAGACATTTTTTTCTAAAAATGTTGCGAAAGGGGTCAAAACGGCAGTTAGTTTGGGAAAGTTTGAAAAACTAGTGGTAGTGCATTTAGAGAAACTGCTCTAACGTAAGTTCCATACTGAATAAACGTTCTCCGCATTTGACAAGCAGAGAAGTAGAGGAAGGTTTTAATCCAACATAATTTTTGTCAAACTCTTTGGTTTAGTGGTCAAAATGATAGTTGTTTGGAAATAAATGAATCTTCTAAATTCTGACATGTTTTACAAAAACCTAAAAGACATGCAATGGGTTACGAAAATAGCTCTATTTACAGATCGGTAGCCCCGATTTGAAATCCGACTTCATACTTGAAAGCAGACAAGAAGTGGAAGATTTTATATAGCTGAATTTTTTTTTCTGTAAAATGTTGTGAAAGGGGTCAAAACGGCAGTTAAAGTTTGTGAAAGTTTGAAAAACATGTGGTAGTGCATTTAGAGAAACTGCTCTAACGTAAGTTCCATACTGAATAAACGTTCTCCGCATTTAACAAGCAGAGAAGTAGAGGAAGGTTTTAATCCAAAATATTTTTTGTCAAACTCTTTGGTTTAGTGGTCAAAATGATAGTTGTTTAGAAATAAATGAATCTTCTAACTTCTGACATGTTTTACAAAAACCTAAAAGACATGCAATGGGTTACGAAAATAGCTCTAGTTACATACTGGTAGCCCCGATTTGAAATCCGACTTCATACTTGAAAAGCAGACAAGAAGGGGAAGATTTGATTTAGCAGAATTTTTTTTCTGTAAAATGTTGCGAAAGGGGTCAAAACGGCAGTTAAATTTTGGGAAAGTTTGAAAAACATGTGGTAGTGCATTTAGAGAAACTGCTCTAACGCAAGTTCCATACTGAAAAAATCTTCTCCGCATTTGACAAGCAGAGAAGAAGAGGAAGGTTTTAATCGAAAATATTTTTGTCAAACTCTTTGGTTTAGTGGTCAAAATGATAGTTGTTTGGAAATAAATGAATCTTCTAACTTCTGACATGTTTTACAAAAACCTAAAAGACATGCAATGGGTTACGAAAATAGCTCTAGTTACAGATTGGTAGCCCCGATTTGAAATCCGACTTCGTACTTGAAAAGCAGACAAGAAGGGGAAGATTTTATATAGCATAATTTTTTTTCTGTAAAATGTTGCGAAAGGGGTCAAAACGGCAGTTAAATTTTGGGAAAGTTTGAAAAACATGTGGTAGTGCATTTAGAGAAACTGCTCTAACGCAAGTTCCATACTGAATAAATCTTCTCCGCATTTGACAAGCAGAGAAGAAGAGGAAGGTTTTAATCGAAAATATTTTTTGTCAAACTCTTTGGTTTAGTGGTCAAAATGATAGTTGTTTGGAAATAAATGAATCTTCTAACTTCTGACATGTTTTACAAAAACCTAAAAGACATGCAATGGGTAACGAAAATAGCTCTAGTTACATATTGGTAGCCCCGATTTGAAATCCGACTTCGTACTTGAAAAGCAGACAAGAAGGGGAAGATTTTATATAGCATAATTTTTTTTCTGTAAAATGTTGCGAAAGGGGTCAAAACGGCAGTTACATTTTGGGAAAGTTTGAAAAACATGTGGTAGTGCATTTAGAGAAACTGCTCTAACGCAAGTTCCATACTGAATAAATCTTCTCCGCATTTGACAAGCAGAGAAGAAGAGGAAGGTTTTAATCGAAAATATTTTTTGTCAAACTCTTTGGTTTAGTGGTCAAAATGATAGTTGTTTGGAAATAAATGAATCTTCTAACTTCTGACATGTTTTACAAAAACCTAAAAGACATGCAATGGGTAACGAAAATAGCTCTAGTTACATATTGGTAGCCCCGATTTGAAATCCGACTTCGTACTTGAAAAGCAGACAAGAAGGGGAAGATTTTATATAGCATAATTTTTTTTCTGTAAAATGTTGCGAAAGGGGTCAAAACAGCAGTTAAAGTTTGGGAAAGTTTGAAAAAAATGTGGCAGTGCATTTAGAGAAACTGCTCTAATGTAAGTTCCATACTGAATAAACGTTCTCCGCATTTGACAAGCAGAGAAGTAGAGGAAGGTTTTAATCCAACATAATTTTTGTCAAACTCTTTGGTTAATTGGTCAAAATGATAGTTTTTTGGAAATAAATGAATCTTCTAACTTCTGACATGTTTTACAAAAACCTAAAAGACATGCAGTGGGTTACGAAAATAGCTCTAGTTACAGATTGGTAGCCCCGATTTGAAATCCGACTTCATACTTGAAAGCAGACAAGAAGGGGAAGATTTATTATAGCAGACATTTTTTTCTAAAAATGTTGCGAAAGGGGTCAAAACGGCAGTTAGTTTGGGAAAGTTTGAAAAACTAGTGGTAGTGCATTTAGAGAAACTGCTCTAACGTAAGTTCCATACTGAATAAACGTTCTCCGCATTTGACAAGCTGTCACGCCCTGGCCTTATTATTCTTTGTTTTCTTTATTATTTTAGTTAGGTCAGGGTGTGACATGGGTAATGTTTATGTTTTGTTGGTTTTGGGTGTTTATTTGGTAAAGGGGTTATGGGGTGTAGTAGATGGTTTTGTGTTGAGTGTATATGTCTAGTGTTGTCTATGTTGGTTAGTTATCTAGGAGAGTCTATGGTTACCTGAATGAGTTCCCAATTAGAGACAGCTGATTTCGGTTGTCTCTGATTGGGAGCCTTATTTAGGGTAGCCATAGGCTCTCATTGGTTGTGGGTAATTGTCTATGTAAGAACGTTAGTAGCCTGTATGTTTGTGCACAACGTTTGTAGCTTCACGGTCGTTTTGTTGTTTTGTTGTTTTGTTAAAGTGTTTTTGTGTCGTGTTCATCTTCGTGTTAAAATAAAAGAAGATGGCTTATTTTCCAACTGCTGCTTTTTGGTCCGTCAATCCGCCACACGATCGTGACAGAATTACCCACCATTATAGGACCAAGCGGCATGGAAGGCGGCAACAGGACCTACCTACACAGGATCTCTGGAGTTGGGAGGACGAATTGGAAAGAGATGGACCTTGGGATCAACCTGGAGAATATCGCCTCCCTCGTGAAGAGCTGGAGGCAGCGAAAGCCGAGAGGAGGCGATATGAGGAGGCAGCACGGAGACAAGGCTGGAAGCCCGTGAGTACAACCCAAAAATTTCTTGGGGGGGGCCTTAAAGGGAGTGTGGCGAAGTCAGGTAGGAAACCTGCGCCTACTCCCTGTACTTACCGTGGAGAGCGAGAGTACGGGCAGACACCGTGTTACGCAGTAGAGCGCACGGTGTCTCCTGTACGCGTGCATAGCCCGGTTCGGTACATTTCAGCTCCACGTATCGGCCGGGCTAGACTGAGCGTTGAGCCATATGTCATGAAGCCGGCCCAACGCATCTGGTCACCAGTGCGTCTCCTCGGGCCGGCGTACATGGCACCAGCCTTACGCATGGTGTCCCCGGTTCGCCTACATAGGCCGGTGCGGGTTATTCCACCTCCCCGCACTGGTCAGGCGACGGGGAGCATAGAACCAGGTAAGGTTGGGCAGGCTCGGCGTTCAAGGGAGCCAGTACGCCTGCACGGTCCGGTATTTCCGGCGCCACCTCCCCGCCCCAACCCAGTACCACCAGTGCCTCCTCCACGCACTAGCTATATGGTGCGTGTCTCCAGCCCTTTACCACCAGTGTCTAAACCACGCACCAAGCCTCCTGTGTGTCCCCAGAGTCCTGTGCGTCCTGTTGCTGCTCCCCGCACTAGCCCTGAGATGCGTGTCTCCAGCCCGGTGCCACCAGTCCCGGCACCACGCACCAGGCCTACAGTGCGCCTCAGCCGGCAGGAGTCTGCCGTCTGCACAGCGTTGACTGAACTGCTCGTCTCCCCAGCGCCATCTGAGCCATCCGTCTCCCCAGCGCCATCTGAGCCATCCGTCTCCCCAGCGCCATCTGAGCCATCCGTCTGCAATGAGCCTGCAAAGCCGCCCGTCTGCCATGAGCCTGCAAAGCCGCCCGTCTGCCATGAGCCCACTGAGCCGTCCGCCAGACAGGAGCCGCTAGAGCCGCCAGCCAGACAGGAGCCGCTAGAGCCGTCCGTCAGACAGGATCTGCCAGAGCCGCCAACCAGACAGGATCTGCCAGAGCCGCCAACCAGACAGGATCTGCCAGAGCCGCCAACCAGACAGGAGCAGCCAGATCAGTCAGCCAGCCATGAGCAGCCAGATCCGTCAGCTAGCCATGAGCAGCCAGATCCGTCAGCTAGCCATGAGCAGCCAGATCCGTCAGCTAGCCATGAGCAGCCAGATCCGTCAGCTAGCCATGAGCAGCCAGATCCGTCAGCTAGCCATGAGCAGCCAGATCCGTCAGCTAGCCATGAGCAGCCAGATCCGTCAGCTAGCCATGAGCAGCCAGATCCGTCAGCTAGCCATGAGCAGCCAGATCCGTCAGCTAGCCATGAGCAGCCAGATCCGTCAGCCAGCCATGAGCAGCCAGATCCGTCAGCCAGCCATGAGCAGCCAGATCCGTCAGCCAGCCATGAGCAGCCAGATCAGTTAGCCAGCCATGAGCAGCCAGATCCGTTAGCCAGCCATGAGCAGCCAGATCTGTCAGCCAGCCATGGGCCGTCCCTCAGTCCGGAGCTGCAGTCCCTCAGTCCGGAGCTGCAGTCCCTCAGTCCGGAGCTGCCATTCCTCAGTCCGGAGCTGCCCCTTACCCTGGAGCTGCCCCTTACCCTGGTGCTGCCCCTTACCCTGGTGCTGCCCCTTACCCTGGTGCTGCCCCTTACCCTGGTACTGCCCCTTATCCTGGTACTGCCCCTGACCCTGGTACTGCCCCTTACCCTGGTACTGGTCCTTAGTCCGGAGCTGTCCCTTAGTCCGGAACTCCCCCTTAATGCAATGGGGTTAATGTGGAGGGGGGTCGTTTGGAGGAAGCCTAGGAGGTGGTTAGGTACTGTGGTGACGTGGGGACTACGACCAGAGCCGGAGCCGCCATCGTGGAGGGGAGCCCACCCAGACCCTCCCCTAGACTGTGTATGGTGCGCCCGGAGTTCGCGCCTCAAGGGGGGGGTTATGTCACGCCCTGGCCTTATTATTCTTTGTTTTCTTTATTATTTTAGTTAGGTCAGGGTGTGACATGGGTAATGTTTATGTTTTGTTGGTTTTGGGTGTTTATTTGGTAAAGGGGTTATGGGGTGTAGTAGATGGTTTTCTGTTGAGTGTATATGTCTAGTGTTGTCTATGTTGGTTAGTTATCTAGGAGAGTCTATGGTTACCTGAATGAGTTCCCAATTAGAGACAGCTGATTTCGGTTGTCTCTGATTGGGAGCCTTATTTAGGGTAGCCATAGGCTCTCATTGGTTGTGGGTAATTGTCTATGTAAGAACGTTAGTAGCCTGTATGTTTGTGCACAACGTTTGTAGCTTCACGGTCGTTTTGTTGTTTTGTTGTTTTGTTAAAGTGTTTTTGTGTCGTGTTCATCTTCGTGTTAAAATAAAAGAAGATGGCTTATTTTCCAACTGCTGCTTTTTGGTCCGTCAATCCGCCACACGATCGTGACACAAGCAGAGAAGTAGAGGAAGGTTTTAATCCAACATAATTTTTGTCAAACTCTTTGGTTTAGTGGTCAAAATGATAGTTGTTTGGAAATAAATTAATCTTCTAAATTCTGACATGTTTTACAAAAACCTAAAAGACATGCAATGGGTAACGAAAATAGCTCTAGTTACATATTGGTAGCCCCGATTTGAAATCCGACTTCGTACTTGAAAAGCAGACAAAAAGGGGAAGATTTTATATAGCATAATTTTTTTTCTGTAAAATGTTGCGAAAGGGGTCAAAACGGCAGTTAGTTTGGGAAAGTTTGAAAAACATGTGGTTGTGCATTTAGAGAAACTGCTCTAACGTAAGTTCCATACTGAATAAACGTTCTCCGCATTTAACAAGCAGACAAGTAGAGGAAGGTTTTAATACAAAATATTTTTTGTCAAACTCTTTGGTTTAGTGGTCAAAATGATAGTTGTTTAGAAATAAATGAATCTTCTAACTTCTGACATGTTTTACAAAAACCTAAAAGACATGCAATGGGTTACGAAAATAGCTCTAGTTACATACTGGTAGCCCCGATTTGAAATCCGACTTCATACCTGAAAAGCAGACAAGAAGGGGAAGATTTGATTTAGCAGAATTTTTTTTCTGTAAAATGTTGCGATAGGGGTCAAAACCATAGTTAAATTTTGGGAAAGTTTGAAAAACATGTGGTAGTGCATTTAGAGAAACTGCTCTAACGCAAGTTCCATACTGAATAAATCTTCTCCGCATTTGACAAGCAGAGAAGAAGAGGAAGGTTTTAATCGAAAATATTTTTTGTCAAACTCTTTGGTTTAGTGGTCAAAATGATAGTTGTTTGGAAATAAATGAATCTTCTAACTTCTGATATTGTCACGTTCCTGACCTATTTATGTTAGTTTTTGTGTGTTAGTTGGTCAGGACGTGAGGTTGGGTGGGCATTCTATGTTATCTGTTTCTATGTTGGTTTTGGTTTGCCTGGTATGGCTCTTGATTAGAGGCAGGTGGTTTGCGTTTGCCTCTAATTAAGAGTCATATTTAGGTAGGGCATTCTCACTGTTTGTTTGTGGGTGATTGTCTCCTATGTCTGTATGTATGTTCGTACCACATGGGACTGTAGCGTTTGTTTGTTTCGTTTCGTGTTGCCATCATCGTTGTTAAATAAAGATGGCTTATTTCCCAAAGCCTGCGTTTTGGTCTGAGGATCCTTCTCTCCTCACCTCATCCGAGGATGAGGAGAGCGTCACCCGTTACAGAATCACCCACCACCACGCTAAGACCAAGCGGCAAGGGAAAACGAAACGGAGTAGGGGACAGGAGAGAAAGGAGCAATGGACATGGGACGATGTTTTGGATGGAAAGGGTGTCTACACATGGGAGGAGATCCTAGCTGGTAGAGATCGCCTCCCATGGGAACAGCTGGAGGCACTGAGGAGAGCGGAGGCTACCGGAGAGAGGAACCGGAGCTATGAGGGAACGCGTCTGGCACGGAAGCCAAAAAAGCCCGTAAGTAATTCCCAAAAATTTCTTGGGGGGGGGCTAGGAGATAGTGGGCCAAGGGCAGGTAGGAGACCTGCGCCCACTTCCCAGGCTTACCGTGGAGAGCGGGAGTACGGGCAGGCGTCGTGTTACGCAGTAGAGCGCACGGTGTCTCCTGTACGAGTGCATAGCCCAGTGCGGGTTATTCCTCCTCCCCGCACTGGGAGGGCTAGATTGGGCATTGAGCCAGGTGTCATGAGGCCGGCTCAACGCGTCTGGTCTCCAGTGCGTCTCCTCGGGCCGGCATACATGGCACCTGCCTTACGCATGGTTTCCCCGGTTCGCCTACATAGGCCGGTGCGGGTTATTCCACCTCCCCGCACTGGTCGGGCAACCGGGAGCATTCAACCAGGTAAGGTTGGGCAGGCTCAATGCTCAAGAGTGCCAGTACGTCTCCACGGTCCGGTATTTCCGGCACCACCTCCCCGCCCCAGCCTAGTACCTACAGTGTATACACTACGCACTAGGCTACCAGTGCGTATCCTGAGCCCTGTTCCTCCTCCACGCACTCTCCCTGTAGTGCGTGTATCTAGCCCGGTGCCTCCAGTTCCGGCCCCACGCACTAAGCTACCAGTGCGTCTCCAGAGCCCTGTACACATTGTATATTCTCCCCCTACTAATCCTGATGTGCTTGTCCTCAGCCCGGCGTCACCAGTGCCGGTACCACGCATCAGGGATAGAGTAGGCTTTGAGAATACAGTGTGCCCTGTCCCTGCTCCCCGCACTAGTAGGAAGGTGCTTGTCATTAGCACGGTGCCTCCAGTTCCGGCACCACGCACCAGGTCTACAGTGCGCCATATCCGGCCAGAGCCATCCGTCTCCCCAGCGCCATCTGAGCCATCCGTCTCCCCAGCGCCATCTGAGCCATCCGTCTCCCCAGCGCCATCTGAGCCATCCGTCTCCCCAGCGCCGTCTGAGCCATCCGTCTCCCCAGCGCCGTCTGAGCCATCCGTCTCCCCAGCGCCGTCTGAGCCATCCGTCTGCCAGGAGCCTGCAAAGCCGCCCGTCTGCCATGAGCCTGCAAAGCCGCCCGTCTGCCATGAGCCTACAGAGCCGTCAGCCAGACAGGAGCCGCTAGAGCCATCAGCCAGACAGGAGCCGCTAGAGCCGTCAGCCAGACAGGATCTGCCAGAGCCGTCAGCCAGACAGGATCTGCCAGAGCCGCCAACCAGACAGGATCTGCCAGAGCCGCCAACCAGACAGGATCTGCCAGAGCCGCCAACCAGACAGGATCTGCCAGAGCCGCCAACCAGACAGGATCTGCCAGAGCCGCCAACCAGACAGGATCTGCCAGAGCCGCCAGCGAGCCATGAGCAGCCAGAGCCGTCAGAGCGCCATGAGCAGCCAGAGCCGTCAGAGCGCCATGAGCAGCCAGAGCCGTCAGAGCGCCATGAGCAGCCAGAGCCGTCAGAGCGCCATAAGCGTCGAGAGCCGTCAGCCTGCCATGAGCGTCGAGAGCCGTCAGCCTGCCATGAGCGTCGAGAGCCGTCAGCCTGCCATGAGCGTCGAGAGCCGTCAGCCTGCCATGAGCGTCGAGAGCCGTCAGCCTGCCATGAGCGTCGAGAGCCGTCAGCCTGCCATGAGCGTCGAGAGCCGTCAGCCTGCCATGAGCGTCGAGAGCCGTCAGCCAGCCATGAGCGTCGAGATTCGTCAGTCAGCCATGAGCTGACCTTCAGCCTGAAAAGGCTAGATACCCAGAACTGCCCATCAGTCCAGAGCTGTCTCTCTGTCCGGAGATGCCTTTCAGTCCGGAGTTGCCCCTCTATCCTGATCTCCCTCTCTATCTTTATCTACTTCTATATTCTTATCTATCCCTCTGTCTTGATTTATCTCTCTGTCCCGGTGTTGTCCTTATTAGATATGTTGTTAAGGGGATTTTGTGGGGGTCAAAAGAGGGTGGACATTCTTGGAGGGAGGAAGTTAGGATGGATTATGGTGGGGTGGGAACCGCGCCCGGAGCCTGAGCCACCACCGTGGTTAGATGCCCACCCAGACCCTCCCCTAGACTTTGTGCTGGTGCGTCCGGAGTTCGCACCTTGTGGGGGGGGTACTGTCACGTTCCTGACCTATTTATGTTAGTTTTTGTGTGTTAGTTGGTCAGGACGTGAGGTTGGGTGGGCATTCTATGTTATCTGTTTCTATGTTGGTTTTGGTTTGCCTGGTATGGCTCTTGATTAGAGGCAGGTGGTTTGCGTTTGCCTCTAATTAAGAGTCATATTTAGGTAGGGCATTCTCACTGTTTGTTTGTGGGTGATTGTCTCCTATGTCTGTATGTATGTTCGTACCACATGGGACTGTAGCGTTTGTTTGTTTCGTTTCGTTTCGATGTCGTCCGTTTCCTGTACGTAAGTTTATGTTTAGTTATGTAAGTTTATGTTCAGGTTTCGTTCAACGTCGTTTTCTTGTTTTGTAGTTTGAAAGTGTTTTGTTTCGTTTCGTGTTGCCATCATCGTTGTTAAATAAAGATGGCTTATTTCCCAAAGCCTGCGTTTTGGTCTAAGGATCCTTCTCTCCTCACCTCATCCGAGGATGAGGAGAGCGTCACCCGTTACAGATATGTTTTACAAAAACCTAAAAGACATGCAATGGGTTACGAAAATAGCTCTAGTTACAGATTGGTAGCCCCGATTTGAAATCCGACTTCGTACTTGAAAAGCAGACAAGAAGGGGAAGATTTATTATAGCAGACATTTTTTTCTATAAAATGTTGCGAAAGGGGTAAAAACGGCAGTTAGTTTGGGAAAGTTTGAAAAACTAGTGGTAGTGCATTTAGAGAAACTGCTCTAACGTAAGTTCCATACTGAATAAACGTTCTCCGCATTTGACAAGCAGAGAAGTAGAGGAAGGTTTTAATCCAACATAATTTTTGTCAAACTCTTTGGTTTAGTGGTCAAAATGATAGTTGTTTGGAAATAAATGAATCTTCTAACTTCTGACATGTTTTACAAAAACCTAAAAGACATGCAATGGGTAACGAAAATAGCTCTATTTACATATTGGTAGCCCCGATTTGAAATCCGACTTCGTACTTGAAAAGCAGACAAGAAGGGGAAGATTTTATATAGCATAATTTTTTTTCTGTAAAATGTTGCGAAATGGGTCAAAACAGCAGTTAAAGTTTGGGAAAGTTTGAAAAAAATGTGGCAGTGCATTTAGAGAAACTGCTCTAACGTAAGTTCCACACTGAATAAACGTTCTCCGCATTTGACAAGCAGAGAAGTAGAGGAAGGTTTTAATCCAACATAATTTTTGTCAAACTCTTTGGTTTAGTGGTCAAAATGATAGTTGTTTGGAAATAAATGAATCTTCTAAATTCTGACATGTTTTACAAAAACCTGAAAGACATGCAATGGGTTACGAAAATAGCTCTATTTACAGATCGGTAGCCCCGATTTGAAATCCGACTTCATACTTGAAAGCAGACAAGAAGTGGAAGATTTTATATAGCTGAATTTTTTCTTCTGTAAAATGTTGGGAAAGGGGTCAAAACGGCAGTTAAAGTTTGTGAAAGTTTGAAAAACATGTGGTAGTGCATTTAGAGAAACTGCTCTAACGAAAGTTCAATACTGAATAAACGTTCTCCGCATTTGACAAGCAGAGAAGTAGGGGATGATTTTAATCCGAAATATTTTTTGTCAAACTCTTTGGTTTAGTGGTCAAAATGATAGTTGTTTGGAAATAAATGAATCTTCTAACTTCTGACATGTTTTACAAAAACCTAAAAGACATGCAATGGGTAACGAAAATAGCTCTAGTTACATATTGGTAGCCCCGATTTGAAATCCGACTTCGTACTTGAAAAGCAGACAAGAAGGGGAAGATTTTATATAGCATAATTTTTTTTCTGTAAAATGTTGCGAAATGGGCCAAAACAGCAGTTAAAGTTTGGGAAAGTTTGAAAAAAATGTGGCAGTGCATTTAGAGAAACTGCTCTAACGTAAGTTCCATACTGAATAAACGTTCTCCGCATTTGACAAGCAGAGAAGTAGAGGAAGGTTTTAATCCAACATAATTTCGTCAAACTCTTTGGTTAATTGGTCAAAATGATAGTTGTTTGGAAATAAATGAATCTTCTAAATTCTGACATGTTTTACAAAAACCTAAAAGACATGCAATGGGTTACGAAAATAGCTCTATTTACAGATCGGTAGCCCCGATTTGAAATCCGACTTCATACTTGAAAAGCAGACAAGAAGGGGAAGATTTTATATAGCATAATTTTTTTTCTGTAAAATGTTGCGAAATGGGCCAAAACAGCAGTTAAAGTTTGGGAAAGTTTGAAAAAAATGTGGCAGTGCATTTAGAGAAACTGCTCTAACGTAAGTTCCATACTGAATAAACGTTCTCCGCATTTGACAAGCAGAGAAGTAGAGGAAGGTTTTAATCCAACATAATTTCGTCAAACTCTTTGGTTAATTGGTCAAAATGATAGTTGTTTGGAAATAAATGAATCTTCTAAATTCTGACATGTTTTACAAAAACCTAAAAGACATGCAATGGGTTACGAAAATAGCTCTATTTACAGATCGGTAGCCCCGATTTGAAATCCGACTTCATACTTGAAAAGCAGACAAGAAGGGGAAGATTTTAAATAGCTGAATTTTTTTTTCTGTAAAATGTTGCGAAAGGGGTCAAAACGGCAGTTAAAGTTTGTGAAAGTTTGAAAAACATGTGGTAGTGCATTTAGAGAAACTGCTCTAACGTAAGTTCCATACTGAATAAACGTTCTCCGCATTTGACAAG
The DNA here is from genome assembly GCF_029448725.1 of Salvelinus fontinalis. Classification (NCBI taxonomy): domain Eukaryota; kingdom Metazoa; phylum Chordata; class Actinopteri; order Salmoniformes; family Salmonidae; genus Salvelinus; species Salvelinus fontinalis. Next base: position 75,121 of record NW_026600545.1, read on the forward strand.
CAGAGAAGTAGAGGTAGGTTTTAATCCAACATAATTTTTGTCAAACTCTTTGGTTAATTGGTCAAAATGATAGTTTTTTGGAAATAAATGAATCTTCTAACTTCTGACATGTTTTACAAAAACCTAAAAGACATGCAATGGGTTACGAAAATAGCTCTAGTTACAGATTGGTAGCCCCGATTTGAAATCCGAATTCATACTTGAAAGCAGACAAGAAGGGGAAGATTTTATATAGCAGACATTTTTTTCTATAAAATGTTGCGAAAGGGGTCAAAACGGCAGTTAGTTTGGGAAAGTTTGAAAAACATGTGGTTGTGCATTTAGAGAAACTGCTCTAACGTAAGTTCCATACTGAATAAATCTTCTCCGCATTTGACAAGCAGAGAAGAAGAGGAAGGTTTTAATCGAAAATATTTTTTGTCAAACTCTTTGGTTTAGTGGTCAAAAAGATAGTTGTTTGGAAATAAATGAATCTTCTAACTTCTGACATGTTTTACAAAAACCTAAAAGACATGCAATGGGTAACGAAAATAGCTCTATTTACATATTGGTAGCCCCGATTTAAAATCCGACTTCGTACTTGAAAAGCAGACAAGAAGGGGAAGATTTTATATAGCATAATTTTTTTTCTGTAAAATGTTGCGAAATGGGTCAAAACAGCAGTTAAAGTTTGGGAAAGTTTGAAAAAAATGTGGCAGTGCATTTAGAGAAACTGCTCTAACGTAAGTTCCATACTGAATAAACGTTCTCCGCATTTGACAAGCAGAGAAGTAGAGGAAGGTTTTAATCCAACATAATTTTTGTCAAACTCTTTGGTTTAGTGGTCAAAATGATAGTTGTTTGGAAATAAATGAATCTTCTAAGTTCTGACATGTTTTACAAAAACCTGAAAGACATGCAATGGGTTACGAAAATAGCTCTATTTACAGATCGGTAGCCCCGATTTGAAATCCGACTTCATACTTGAAAGCAGACAAGAAGTGGAAGATTTTATATAGCTGAATTTTTTCTTCTGTAAAATGTTGGGAAAGGGGTCAAAACGGCAGTTAAAGTTTGTGAAAGTTTGAAAAACATGTGGTAGTGCATTTAGAGAAACTGCTCTAACGTAAGTTCAATACTGAATAAACGTTCTCCGCATTTGACAATCAGAGAAGTAGGGGATGATTTTAATCCGAAATATTTTTTGTCAAACTCTTTGGTTTAGTGGTCAAAATGATAGTTGTTTGGAAATAAATGAATCTTCTAACTTCTGACATGTTTTACAAAAACCTAAAAGACATGCAATGGGTAACGAAAATAGCTCTAGTTACATATTGGTAGCCCCGATTTGAAATCCGACTTCGTACTTGAAAAGCAGACAAGAAGGGGAAGATTTTATATAGCATAATTTTTTTTCTGTAAAATGTTGCGAAATGGGCCAAAACAGCAGTTAAAGTTTGGGAAAGTTTGAAAAATATGTGGCAGTGCATTTAGAGAAACTGCTCTAACGTAAGTTCCATACTGAATAAACGTTCTCCGCATTTGACAAGCAGAGAAGTAGAGGAAGGTTTTAATCCAACATAATTTTTGTCAAACTCTTTGGTTAATTGGTCAAAATGATAGTTGTTTGGAAATAAATGAATCTTCTAAATTCTGACATGTTTTACAAAAACCTAAAAGACATGCAATGGGTTACGAAAATAGCTCTATTTACAGATCGGTAGCCCCGATTTGAAATCCGACTTCATACTTGAAAAGCAGACAAGAAGGGGAAGATTTTAAATAGCTGAATTTTTTTTTCTGTAAAATGTTGCGAAAGGGGTCAAAACGGCAGTTAAAGTTTGTGAAAGTTTGAAAAACATGTGGTAGTGCATTTAGAGAAACTGCTCTAACGTAAGTTCCATACTGAATAAATCTTCTCCGCATTTGACAAGCAGAGAAGAAGAGGAAGGTTTTAATCGAAAATATTTTTTGTCAAACTCTTTGGTTAATTGGTCAAAATGATAGTTTTTTGGAAATAAATGAATCTTCTAACTTCTGACATGTTTTACAAAAACCTAAAAGACATGCAATGGGTTACGAAAATAGCTCTAGTTACAGATTGGTATCCCCGATTTGAAATCCGAATTCATACTTGAAAAGCAGACAAGAAGGGGAAGATTTTATACAGCAGACATTTTTTTCTATAAAATGTTTCGAAAGGGGTCAAAACGGCAGTTAGTTTGGGAAAGTTTGAAAAACATGTGGTTGTGCATTTAGAGAAACTGCTCTAACGTAAGTTCCATACTGAATAAATCTTCTCCGCATTTGACAAGCAGAGAAGAAGAGGAAGGTTTTAATCGAAAATATTTTTTGTCAAACTCTTTGGTTTAGTGGTCAAAATGATAGTTGTTTGGAAATAAATGAATCTTCTAACTTCTGACATGTTTTACAAAAACCTAAAAGACATGCAATGGGTTACGAAAATAGCTCTAGTTACAGATTGGTAGCCCCGATTTGAAATCCGACTTCATACTTGAAAGCAGACAAGAAGGGGAAGATTTATTATAGCAGACATTTTTTTCTAAAAATGTTGCGAAAGGGGTCAAAACGGCAGTTAGTTTGGGAAAGTTTGAAAAACTAGTGGTAGTGCATTTAGAGAAACTGCTCTAACGTAAGTTCCATACTGAATAAACGTTCTCCGCATTTGACAAGCAGAGAAGAAGAGGAAGGTTTTAATCCAACATAATTTTTGTCAAACTCTTTGGTTTAGTGGTCAAAATGATAGTTGTTTGGAAATAAATGAATCTTCTAACTTCTGACATGTTTTACAAAAACCTAAAAGACATGCAATGGGTTACGAAAATAGCTCTAGTTACAGATTGGTAGCCCCGATTTGAAATCCGAATTCATACTTGAAAGCAGACAAGAAGGGGAAGATTTTATATAGCAGACATTTTTTTCTATAAAATGTTGCGAAAGGGGTCAAAACGGCAGTTAGTTTGGGAAAGTTTGAAAAACATGTGGTTGTGCATTTAGAGAAACTGCTCTAACGTAAGTTCCATACTGAATAAATCTTCTCCGCATTTGACAAGCAGAGAAGAAGAGGAAGGTTTTAATCGAAAATATTTTTTGTCAAACTCTTTGGTTTAGTGGTCAAAATGATAGTTGTTTGGAAATAAATGAATCTTCTAACTTCTGACATGTTTTACAAAAACCTAAAAGACATGCAATGGGTTACGAAAATAGCTCTAGTTACAGATTGGTAGCCCCGATTTGAAATCCGACTTCGTACTTGAAAAGCAGACAAGAAGGGGAAGATTTTATATAGCATAATTTTTTTTCTGTAAAATGTTGCGAAAGGGGTCAAAACAGCAGTTAAAGTTTGGGAAAGTTTGAAAAAAATGCGGCAGTGCATTTAGAGAAACTGCTCTAACGTAAGTTCCATACTGAATAAATCTTCTCCGCATTTGACAAGCAGAGAAGAAGAGGAAGGTTTTATCGAAAATATTTTTTGTCAAACTCTTTGGTTTAGTGGTCAAAATGATAGTTGTTTGGAAATAAATGAATCTTCTAACTTCTGACATGTTTTACAAAAACCTAAAAGACATGCAATGGGTTACGAAAATAGCTCTATTTACAGATTGGTAGCCCCGATTTGAAATCCGACTTCATACTTGAAAGCAGACGAGAAGGGGAAGATTTATTATAGCAGACATTTTTTTCTAAAAATGTTGCGAAAGGGGTCAAAACGGCAGTTAGTTTGGGAAAGTTTGAAAAACTAGTGGTAGTGCATTTAGAGAAACTGCTCTAACGTAAGTTCCATACTGAATAAACGTTCTCCGCATTTGACAAGCAGAGAAGTAGAGGAAGGTTTTAATCCAACATAATTTTTGTCAAACTCTTTGGTTTAGTGGTCAAAATGATAGTTGTTTGGAAATAAATGAATCTTCTAACTTCTGACATGTTTTACAAAAACCTAAAAGACATGCAATGGGTAACGAAAATAGCTCTATTTACATATTGGTAGCCCCGATTTGAAATCCGACTTCGTACTTGAAAAGCAGACAAGAAGGGGAAGATTTTATATAGCATAATTTTTTTTCTGTAAAATGTTGCGAAATGGGTCAAAACAGCAGTTAAAGTTTGGGAAAGTTTGAAAAAAATGTGGCAGTGCATTTAGAGAAACTGCTCTAACGTAAGTTCCATACTGAATAAACGTTCTCCGCATTTGACAAGCAGAGAAGTAGAGGAAGGTTTTAATCCAACATAATTTTTGTCAAACTCTTTGGTTTAGTGGTCAAAATGATAGTTGTTTGGAAATAAATGAATCTTCTAAATTCTGACATGTTTTACAAAAACCTAAAAGACATGCAATGGGTTACGAAAATAGCTCTATTTACAGATCGGTAGCCCCGATTTGAAATCCGACTTCATACTTGAAAGCAGACAAGAAGTGGAAGATTTTATATAGCTGAATTTTTTTTTCTGTAAAATGTTGTGAAAGGGGTCAAAACGGCAGTTAAAGTTTGTGAAAGTTTGAAAAACATGTGGTAGTGCATTTAGAGAAACTGCTCTAACGTAAGTTCCATACTGAATAAACGTTCTCCGCATTTAACAAGCAGAGAAGTAGAGGAAGGTTTTAATCCAAAATATTTTTTGTCAAACTCTTTGGTTTAGTGGTCAAAATGATAGTTGTTTAGAAATAAATGAATCTTCTAACTTCTGACATGTTTTACAAAAACCTAAAAGACATGCAATGGGTTACGAAAATAGCTCTATTTACAGATCGGTAGCCCCGATTTGAAATCCGACTTCATACTTGAAAAGCAGACAAGAAGGGGAAGATTTGATTTAGCAGACATTTTTTTCTAAAAATGTTGCGAAAGGGGTCAAAACGGCAGTTAGTTTGGGAAAGTTTGAAAAACTAGTGGTAGTGCATTTAGAGAAACTGCTCTAACGTAAGTTCCATACTGAATAAACGTTCTCCGCATTTGACAAGCAGAGAAGTAGAGGAAGGTTTTAATCCAACATAATTTTTGTCAAACTCTTTGGTTTAGTGGTCAAAATGATAGTTTTTTGGAAATAAATGAATCTTCTAACTTCTGACATGTTTTACAAAAACCTAAAAGACATGCAATGGGTTACGAAAATAGCTCTAGTTACAGATTGGTAGCCCCGATTTGAAATCCGAATTCATACTTGAAAGCAGACAAGAAGGGGAAGATTTTATATAGCAGACATTTTTTTCTATAAAATGTTGCGAAAGGGGTCAAAACGGCAGTTAGTTTGGGAAAGTTTGAAAAACTAGTGGTAGTGCATTTAGAGAAACTGCTCTAACGTAAGTTCCATACTGAATAAACGTTCTCCGCATTTGACAAGCAGAGAAGTAGAGGAAGGTTTTAATCCAACATAATTTTTGTCAAACTCTTTGGTTTAGTGGTCAAAATGATAGTTTTTTGGAAATAAATGAATCTTCTAACTTCTGACATGTTTTACAAAAACCTAAAAGACATGCAATGGGTTACGAAAATAGCTCTAGTTACAGATTGGTAGCCCCGATTTGAAATCCGAATTCATACTTGAAAGCAGACAAGAAGGGGAAGATTTTATATAGCAGACATTTTTTTCTATAAAATGTTGCGAAAGGGGTCAAAACGGCAGTTAGTTTGGGAAAGTTTGAAAAACATGTGGTTGTGCATTTAGAGAAACTGCTCTAACGTAAGTTCCATACTGAATAAATCTTCTCCGCATTTGACAAGCAGAGAAGAAGAGGAAGGTTTTAATCGAAAATATTTTTTGTCAAACTCTTTGGTTTAGTGGTCAAAATGATAGTTGTTTGGAAATAAATGAATCTTCTAACTTCTGACATGTTTTACAAAAACCTAAAAGACATGCAATGGGTTACGAAAATAGCTCTAGTTACAGATTGGTAGCCCCGATTTGAAATCCGACTTCGTACTTGAAAAGCAGACAAGAAGGGGAAGATTTTATATAGCATAATTTTTTTTCTGTAAAATGTTGCGAAAGGGGTCAAAACAGCAGTTAAAGTTTGGGAAAGTTTGAAAAAAATGTGGCAGTGCATTTAGAGAAACTGCTCTAACGTAAGTTCCATACTGAATAAATCTTCTCCGCATTTGACAAGCAGAGAAGAAGAGGAAGGTTTTAATCGAAAATATTTTTTGTCAAACTCTTTGGTTTAGTGGTCAAAATGATAGTTGTTTGGAAATAAATGAATCTTCTAACTTCTGACATGTTTTACAAAAACCTAAAAGACATGCAATGGGTTACGAAAATAGCTCTAGTTACAGATTGGTAGCCCCGATTTGAAATCCGACTTCATACTTGAAAGCAGACGAGAAGGGGAAGATTTATTATAGCAGACATTTTTTTCTAAAAATGTTGCGAAAGGGGTCAAAACGGCAGTTAGTTTGGGAAAGTTTGAAAAACTAGTGGTAGTGCATTTAGAGAAACTGCTCTAACGTAAGTTCCATACTGAATAAACGTTCTCCGCATTTGACAAGCAGAGAAGTAGAGGAAGGTTTTAATCCAACATAATTTTTGTCAAACTCTTTGGTTTAGTGGTCAAAATGATAGTTGTTTGGAAATAAATGAATCTTCTAAATTCTGACATGTTTTACAAAAACCTAAAAGACATGCAATGGGTTACGAAAATAGCTCTATTTACAGATCGGTAGCCCCGATTTGAAATCCGACTTCATACTTGAAAGCAGACAAGAAGTGGAAGATTTTATATAGCTGAATTTTTTTTTCTGTAAAATGTTGTGAAAGGGGTCAAAACGGCAGTTAAAGTTTGTGAAAGTTTGAAAAACATGTGGTAGTGCATTTAGAGAAACTGCTCTAACGTAAGTTCCATACTGAATAAACGTTCTCCGCATTTGACAAGCAGAGAAGTAGAGGAAGGTTTTAATCCAACATAATTTTTGTCAAACTCTTTGGTTAATTGGTCAAAATGATAGTTGTTTGGAAATAAATGAATCTTCTAACTTCTGACATGTTTTACAAAAACCTAAAAGACATGCAATGGGTTACGAAAATAGCTCTAGTTACAGATTGGTAGCCCCGATTTGAAATCCGACTTCATACTTGAAAGCAGACAAGGGGAAGATTTATTATAGCAGACATTTTTTTCTATAAAATGTTGCGAAAGGGGTCAAAACGGCAGTTAGTTTGGGAAAGTTTGAAAAACTAGTGGTAGTGCATTTAGAGAAACTGCTCTAACGTAAGTTCCATACTGAATAAACGTTCTCCGCATTTGACAAGCAGAGAAGTAGAGGAAGGTTTTAATCCGAAATATTTTTTGTCAAACTCTTTGGTTTAGTGGTCAAAATGATAGTTGTTTGGAAATAAATGAATCTTCTAACTTCTGACATGTTTTACAAAAACCTAAAAGACATGCAATGGGTAACGAAAATAGCTCTAGTTACATATTGGTAGCCCCGATTTGAAATCCGAATTCATACTTGAAAGCAGACAAGAAGGGGAAGATTTTATATAGCAGACATTTTTTTCTATAAAATGTTGCGAAAGGGGTCAAAACGGCAGTTAGTTTGGGAAAGTTTGAAAAACATGTGGTTGTGCATTTAGAGAAACTGCTCTAACGTAAGTTCCATACTGAATAAATCTTCTCCGCATTTGACAAGCAGAGAAGAAGAGGAAGGTTTTAATCGAAAATATTTTTTGTCAAACTCTTTGGTTTAGTGGTCAAAATGATAGTTGTTTGGAAATAAATGAATCTTCTAACTTCTGACATGTTTTACAAAAACCTAAAAGACATGCAATGGGTTACGAAAATAGCTCTAGTTACAGATTGGTAGCCCCGATTTGAAATCCGACTTCGTACTTGAAAAGCAGACAAGAAGGGGAAGATTTTATATAGCATAATTTTTTTTCTGTAAAATGTTGCGAAAGGGGTCAAAACAGCAGTTAAAGTTTGGGAAAGTTTGAAAAAAATGTGGCAGTGCATTTAGAGAAACTGCTCTAACGTAAGTTCCATACTGAATAAACGTTCTCCGCATTTGACAAGCAGAGAAGTAGAGGAAGGTTTTAATCCAACATAATTTTTGTCAAACTCTTTGGTTTAGTGGTCAAAATGATAGTTGTTTGGAAATAAATGAATCTTCTAAATTCTGACATGTTTTACAAAAACCTAAAAGACATGCAATGGGTTACGAAAATAGCTCTATTTACAGATCGGTAGCCCCGATTTGAAATCCGACTTCATACTTGAAAGCAGACAAGAAGTGGAAGATTTTATATAGCTGAATTTTTTTTTCTGTAAAATGTTGTGAAAGGGGTCAAAACGCCAGTTAAAGTTTGTGAAAGTTTGAAAAACATGTGGTAGTGCATTTAGAGAAACTGCTCTAACGTAAGTTCCATACTGAATAAACGTTCTCCGCATTTAACAAGCAGAGAAGTAGAGGAAGGTTTTAATCCAAAATATTTTTTGTCAAACTCTTTGGTTTAGTGGTCAAAATGATAGTTGTTTAGAAATAAATGAATCTTCTAACTTCTGACATGTTTTACAAAAACCTAAAAGACATGCAATGGGTTACGAAAATAGCTCTAGTTACATACTGGTAGCCCCGATTTGAAATCCGACTTCATACTTGAAAAGCAGACAAGAAGGGGAAGATTTGATTTAGCATAATTTTTTTTCTGTAAAATGTTGCGAAAGGGGTCAAAACGGCAGTTAAATTTTGGGAAAGTTTGAAAAACATGTGGTAGTGCATTTAGAGAAACTGCTCTAACGCATGTTCCATACTGAATAAATCTTCTCCGCATTTGACAAGCAGAGAAGAAGAGGAAGGTTTTAATCGAAAATATTTTTTGTCAAACTCTTTGGTTTAGTGGTCAAAATGATAGTTGTTTGGAAATAAATGAATCTTCTAAATTCTGACATGTTTTACAAAAACCTAAAAGACATGCAATGGGTTACGAAAATAGCTCTATTTACAGATCGGTAGCCCCGATTTGAAATCCGACTTCATACTTGAAAGCAGACAAGAAGTGGAAGATTTTATATAGCTGAATTTTTTTTTCTGTAAAATGTTGTGAAAGGGGTCAAAACGGCAGTTAAAGTTTGTGAAAGTTTGAAAAACATGTGGTAGTGCATTTAGAGAAACTGCTCTAACGTAAGTTCCATACTGAATAAACGTTCTCCGCATTTGACAAGCAGAGAAGTAGAGGAAGGTTTTAATCCAACATAATTTTTGTCAAACTCTTTGGTTAATTGGTCAAAATGATAGTTGTTTGGAAATAAATGAATCTTCTAACTTCTGACATGTTTTACAAAAACCTAAAAGACATGCAATGGGTTACGAAAATAGCTCTATTTACAGATTGGTAGCCCCGATTTGAAATCCGACTTCATACTTGAAAGCAGACGAGAAGGGGAAGATTTATTATAGCAGACATTTTTTTCTAAAAATGTTGCGAAAGGGGTCAAAACGGCAGTTAGTTTGGGAAAGTTTGAAAAACTAGTGGTAGTGCATTTAGAGAAACTGCTCTAACGTAAGTTCCATACTGAATAAACGTTCTCCGCATTTGACAAGCAGAGAAGTAGAGGAAGGTTTTAATCCAACATAATTTTTGTCAAACTCTTTGGTTTAGTGGTCAAAATGATAGTTGTTTGGAAATAAATGAATCTTCTAACTTCTGACATGTTTTACAAAAACCTAAAAGACATGCAATGGGTAACGAAAATAGCTCTATTTACATATTGGTAGCCCCGATTTGAAATCCGACTTCGTACTTGAAAAGCAGACAAGAAGGGGAAGATTTTATATAGCATAATTTTTTTTCTGTAAAATGTTGCGAAATGGGTCAAAACAGCAGTTAAAGTTTGGGAAAGTTTGAAAAAAATGTGGCAGTGCATTTAGAGAAACTGCTCTAACGTAAGTTCCATACTGAATAAACGTTCTCCGCATTTAACAAGCAGAGAAGTAGAGGAAGGTTTTAATCCAAAATATTTTTTGTCAAACTCTTTGGTTTAGTGGTCAAAATGATAGTTGTTTAGAAATAAATGAATCTTCTAACTTCTGACATGTTTTACAAAAACCTAAAAGACATGCAATGGGTTACGAAAATAGCTCTATTTACAGATCGGTAGCCCCGATTTGAAATCCGACTTCATACTTGAAAAGCAGACAAGAAGGGGAAGATTTGATTTAGCATAATTTTTTTTCTGTAAAATGTTGCGAAAGGGGTCAAAACGGCAGTTAAATTTTGGGAAAGTTTGAAAAACATGTGGTAGTGCATTTAGAGAAACTGCTCTAACGCAAGTTCCATACTCAATAAATCTTCTCCGCATTTGACAAGCAGAGAAGAAGAGGAAGGTTTTAATCGAAAATATTTTTTGTCAAACTCTTTGGTTTAGTGGTCAAAATGATAGTTGTTTAGAAATAAATGAATCTTCTAACTTCTGACATGTTTTACAAAAACCTAAAAGACATGCAATGGGTTACGAAAATAGCTCTAGTTACATACTGGTAGCCCCGATTTGAAATCCGACTTCATACTTGAAAAGCAGACAAGAAGGGGAAGATTTGATTTAGCATAATTTTTTTTCTGTAAAATGTTGCGAAAGGGGTCAAAACGGCAGTTAAATTTTGGGAAAGTTTGAAAAACATGTGGTAGTGCATTTAGAGAAACTGCTCTAACGCATGTTCCATACTGAATAAATCTTCTCCGCATTTGACAAGCAGAGAAGAAGAGGAAGGTTTTAATCGAAAATATTTTTTGTCAAACTCTTTGGTTTAGTGGTCAAAATGATAGTTGTTTGGAAATAAATGAATCTTCTAAATTCTGACATGTTTTACAAAAACCTAAAAGACATGCAATGGGTTACGAAAATAGCTCTATTTACAGATCGGTAGCCCCGATTTGAAATCCGACTTCATACTTGAAAGCAGACAAGAAGTGGAAGATTTTATATAGCTGAATTTTTTTTTCTGTAAAATGTTGTGAAAGGGGTCAAAACGGCAGTTAAAGTTTGTGAAAGTTTGAAAAACATGTGGTAGTGCATTTAGAGAAACTGCTCTAACGTAAGTTCCATACTGAATAAACGTTCTCCGCATTTGACAAGCAGAGAAGTAGAGGAAGGTTTTAATCCAACATAATTTTTGTCAAACTCTTTGGTTAATTGGTCAAAATGATAGTTGTTTGGAAATATATGAATCTTCTAACTTCTGACATGTTTTACAAAAACCTAAAAGACATGCAATGGGTTACGAAAATAGCTCTATTTACAGATTGGTAGCCCCGATTTGAAATCCGACTTCATACTTGAAAGCAGACGAGAAGGGGAAGATTTATTATAGCAGACATTTTTTTCTAAAAATGTTGCGAAAGGGGTCAAAACGGCAGTTAGTTTGGGAAAGTTTGAAAAACTAGTGGTAGTGCATTTAGAGAAACTGCTCTAACGTAAGTTCCATACTGAATAAACGTTCTCCGCATTTGACAAGCAGAGAAGTAGAGGAAGGTTTTAATCCAACATAATTTTTGTCAAACTCTTTGGTTTAGTGGTCAAAATGATAGTTGTTTGGAAATAAATGAATCTTCTAACTTCTGACATGTTTTACAAAAACCTAAAAGACATGCAATGGGTAACGAAAATAGCTCTATTTACATATTGGTAGCCCCGATTTGAAATCCGACTTCGTACTTGAAAAGCAGACAAGAAGGGGAAGATTTTATATAGCATAATTTTTTTTCTGTAAAATGTTGCGAAATGGGTCAAAACAGCAGTTAAAGTTTGGGAAAGTTTGAAAAAAATGTGGCAGTGCATTTAGAGAAACTGCTCTAACGTAAGTTCCATACTGAATAAACGTTCTCCGCATTTAACAAGCAGAGAAGTAGAGGAAGGTTTTAATCCAAAATATTTTTTGTCAAACTCTTTGGTTTAGTGGTCAAAATGATAGTTGTTTAGAAATAAATGAATCTTCTAACTTCTGACATGTTTTACAAAAACCTAAAAGACATGCAATGGGTTACGAAAATAGCTCTATTTACAGATCGGTAGCCCCGATTTGAAATCCGACTTCATACTTGAAAAGCAGACAAGAAGGGGAAGATTTGATTTAGCATAATTTTTTTTCTGTAAAATGTTGCGAAAGGGGTCAAAACGGCAGTTAAATTTTGGGAAAGTTTGAAAAACATGTGGTAGTGCATTTAGAGAAACTGCTCTAACGCAAGTTCCATACTCAATAAATCTTCTCCGCATTTGACAAGCAGAGAAGAAGAGGAAGGTTTTAATCGAAAATATTTTTTGTCAAACTCTTTGGTTTAGTGGTCAAAATGATAGTTGTTTGGAAATAAATGAATCTTCTAACTTCTGACATGTTTTACAAAAACCTAAAAGACATGCAATGGGTTACGAAAATAGCTCTAGTTACATACTGGTAGCCCCGATTTGAAATCCGACTTCATACTTGAAAAGCAGACAAGAAGGGGAAGATTTGATTTAGCATAATTTTTTTTCTGTAAAATGTTGCGAAAGGGGTCAAAACGGCAGTTAAATTTTGGGAAAGTTTGAAAAACATGTGGTAGTGCATTTAGAGAAACTGCTCTAACGCATGTTCCATACTGAATAAATCTTCTCCGCATTTGACAAGCAGAGAAGAAGAGGAAGGTTTTAATCGAAAATATTTTTTGTCAAACTCTTTGGTTTAGTGGTCAAAATGATAGTTGTTTGGAAATAAATGAATCTTCTAAATTCTGACATGTTTTACAAAAACCTAAAAGACATGCAATGGGTTACGAAAATAGCTCTATTTACAGATCGGTAGCCCCGATTTGAAATCCGACTTCATACTTGAAAGCAGACAAGAAGTGGAAGATTTTATATAGCTGAATTTTTTTTTCTGTAAAATGTTGTGAAAGGGGTCAAAACGGCAGTTAAAGTTTGTGAAAGTTTGAAAAACATGTGGTAGTGCATTTAGAGAAACTGCTCTAACGTAAGTTCCATACTGAATAAACGTTCTCCGCATTTGACAAGCAGAGAAGTAGAGGAAGGTTTTAATCCAACATAATTTTTGTCAAACTCTTTGGTTAATTGGTCAAAATGATAGTTGTTTGGAAATATATGAATCTTCTAACTTCTGACATGTTTTACAAAAACCTAAAAGACATGCAATGGGTTACGAAAATAGCTCTATTTACAGATTGGTAGCCCCGATTTGAAATCCGACTTCATACTTGAAAGCAGACGAGAAGGGGAAGATTTATTATAGCAGACATTTTTTTCTAAAAATGTTGCGAAAGGGGTCAAAACGGCAGTTAGTTTGGGAAAGTTTGAAAAACTAGTGGTAGTGCATTTAGAGAAACTGCTCTAACGTAAGTTCCATACTGAATAAACGTTCTCCGCATTTGACAAGCAGAGAAGTAGAGGAAGGTTTTAATCCAACATAATTTTTGTCAAACTCTTTGGTTTAGTGGTCAAAATGATAGTTGTTTGGAAATAAATGAATCTTCTAACTTCTGACATGTTTTACAAAAACCTAAAAGACATGCAATGGGTAACGAAAATAGCTCTATTTACATATTGGTAGCCCCGATTTGAAATCCGACTTCGTACTTGAAAAGCAGACAAGAAGGGGAAGATTTTATATAGCATAATTTTTTTTCTGTAAAATGTTGCGAAATGGGTCAAAACAGCAGTTAAAGTTTGGGAAAGTTTGAAAAAAATGTGGCAGTGCATTTAGAGAAACTGCTCTAACGTAAGTTCCATACTGAATAAACGTTCTCCGCATTTAACAAGCAGAGAAGTAGAGGAAGGTTTTAATCCAAAATATTTTTTGTCAAACTCTTTGGTTTAGTGGTCAAAATGATAGTTGTTTAGAAATAAATGAATCTTCTAACTTCTGACATGTTTTACAAAAACCTAAAAGACATGCAATGGGTTACGAAAATAGCTCTATTTACAGATCGGTAGCCCCGATTTGAAATCCGACTTCATACTTGAAAAGCAGACAAGAAGGGGAAGATTTGATTTAGCATAATTTTTTTTCTGTAAAATGTTGCGAAAGGGGTCAAAACGGCAGTTAAATTTTGGGAAAGTTTGAAAAACATGTGGTAGTGCATTTAGAGAAACTGCTCTAACGCAAGTTCCATACTCAATAAATCTTCTCCGCATTTGACAAGCAGAGAAGAAGAGGAAGGTTTTAATCGAAAATATTTTTTGTCAAACTCTTTGGTTTAGTGGTCAAAATGATAGTTGTTTGGAAATAAATGAATCTTCTAACTTCTGACATGTTTTACAAAAACCTAAAAGACATGCAATGGGTAACGAAAATAGCTCTAGTTACATATTGGTAGCCCCGATTTGAAATCCGACTTCGTACTTGAAAAGCAGACAAGAAGGGGAAGATTTTATATAGCTGAATTTTTTTTTCTGTAAAATGTTGTGAAAGGGGTCAAAACGGCAGTTAAAGTTTGTGAAAGTTTGAAAAACATGTGGTAGTGCATTTAGAGAAACTGCTCTAACGTAAGTTCCATACTGAATAAACGTTCTCCGCATTTGACAAGCAGAGAAGTAGAGGAAGGTTTTAATCCAACATAATTTTTGTCAAACTCTTTGGTTAATTGGTCAAAATGATAGTTGTTTGGAAATAAATGAATCTTCTAACTTCTGACATGTTTTACAAAAACCTAAAAGACATGCAATGGGTTACGAAAATAGCTCTATTTACAGATTGGTAGCCCCGATTTGAAATCCGACTTCATACTTGAAAGCAGACGAGAAGGGGAAGATTTATTATAGCAGACATTTTTTTCTAAAAATGTTGCGAAAGGGGTCAAAACGGCAGTTAGTTTGGGAAAGTTTGAAAAACTAGTGGTAGTGCATTTAGAGAAACTGCTCTAACGTAAGTTCCATACTGAATAAACGTTCTCCGCATTTGACAAGCAGAGAAGTAGAGGAAGGTTTTAATCCAACATAATTTTTGTCAAACTCTTTGGTTTAGTGGTCAAAATGATAGTTGTTTGGAAATAAATGAATCTTCTAACTTCTGACATGTTTTACAAAAACCTAAAAGACATGCAATGGGTAACGAAAATAGCTCTATTTACATATTGGTAGCCCCGATTTGAAATCCGACTTCGTACTTGAAAAGCAGACAAGAAGGGGAAGATTTTATATAGCATAATTTTTTTTCTGTAAAATGTTGCGAAATGGGTCAAAACAGCAGTTAAAGTTTGGGAAAGTTTGAAAAAAATAAGGCAGTGCATTTAGAGAAACTGCTCTAACGTAAGTTCCATACTGAATAAACGTTCTCCGCATTTAACAAGCAGAGAAGTAGAGGAAGGTTTTAATCCAAAATATTTTTTGTCAAACTCTTTGGTTTAGTGGTCAAAATGATAGTTGTTTAGAAATAAATGAATCTTCTAACTTCTGACATGTTTTACAAAAACCTAAAAGACATGCAATGGGTTACGAAAATAGCTCTATTTACAGATCGGTAGCCCCGATTTGAAATCCGACTTCATACTTGAAAAGCAGACAAGAAGGGGAAGATTTGATTTAGCATAATTTTTTTTCTGTAAAATGTTGCGAAAGGGGTCAAAACGGCAGTTAAATTTTGGGAAAGTTTGAAAAACATGTGGTAGTGCATTTAGAGAAACTGCTCTAACGCAAGTTCCATACTGAATAAATCTTCTCCGCATTTGACAAGCAGAGAAGAAGAGGAAGGTTTTAATCGAAAATATTTTTTGTCAAACTCTTTGGTTTAGTGGTCAAAATGATAGTTGTTTGGAAATAAATGAATCTTCTAACTTCTGACATGTTTTACAAAAACCTAAAAGACATGCAATGGGTAACGAAAATAGCTCTAGTTACATATTGGTAGCCCCGATTTGAAATCCGACTTCGTACTTGAAAAGCAGACAAGAAGGGGAAGATTTTATATAGCATAATTTTTTTTCTGTAAAATGTTGCGAAAGGGGTCAAAACAGCAGTTAAAGTTTGGGAAAGTTTGAAAAAAATGTGGCAGTGCATTTAGAGAAACTGCTCTAACGTAAGTTCCATACTGAATAAACGTTCTCCGCATTTGACAAGCAGAGAAGTAGAGGAAGGTTTTAATCCAACATAATTTTTGTCAAACTCTTTGGTTAATTGGTCAAAATTATAGTTGTTTGGAAATAAATGAATCTTCTAACTTCTGACATGTTTTACAAAAACCTAAAAGACATGCAATGGGTTACGAAAATAGCTCTATTTACAGATCGGTAGCCCCGATTTGAAATCCGACTTCATACTTGAAAGCAGACAAGAAGTGGAAGATTTTATATAGCTGAATTTTTTTTTCTGTAAAATGTTGTGAAAGGGGTCAAAACGGCAGTTAAAGTTTGTGAAAGTTTGAAAAACATGTGGTAGTGCATTTAGAGAAACTGCTCTAACGTAAGTTCCATACTGAATAAACGTTCTCCGCATTTGACAAGCAGAGAAGTAGAGGAAGGTTTTAATCCAACATAATTTTTGTCAAACTCTTTGGTTAATTGGTCAAAATGATAGTTGTTTGGAAATATATGAATCTTCTAACTTCTGACATGTTTTACAAAAACCTAAAAGACATGCAATGGGTTACGAAAATAGCTCTATTTACAGATTGGTAGCCCCGATTTGAAATCCGACTTCATACTTGAAAGCAGACGAGAAGGGGAAGATTTATTATAGCAGACATTTTTTTCTAAAAATGTTGCGAAAGGGGTCAAAACGGCAGTTAGTTTGGGAAAGTTTGAAAAACTAGTGGTAGTGCATTTAGAGAAACTGCTCTAACGTAAGTTCCATACTGAATAAACGTTCTCCGCATTTGACAAGCAGAGAAGTAGAGGAAGGTTTTAATCCAACATAATTTTTGTCAAACTCTTTGGTTTAGTGGTCAAAATGATAGTTGTTTGGAAATAAATGAATCTTCTAACTTCTGACATGTTTTACAAAAACCTAAAAGACATGCAATGGGTAACGAAAATAGCTCTATTTACATATTGGTAGCCCCGATTTGAAATCCGACTTCGTACTTGAAAAGCAGACAAGAAGGGGAAGATTTTATATAGCATAATTTTTTTTCTGTAAAATGTTGCGAAATGGGTCAAAACAGCAGTTAAAGTTTGGGAAAGTTTGAAAAAAATGTGGCAGTGCATTTAGAGAAACTGCTCTAACGTAAGTTCCATACTGAATAAACGTTCTCCGCATTTAACAAGCAGAGAAGTAGAGGAAGGTTTTAATCCAAAATATTTTTTGTCAAACTCTTTGGTTTAGTGGTCAAAATGATAGTTGTTTAGAAATAAATGAATCTTCTAACTTCTGACATGTTTTACAAAAACCTAAAAGACATGCAATGGGTTACGAAAATAGCTCTATTTACAGATCGGTAGCCCCGATTTGAAATCCGACTTCATACTTGAAAAGCAGACAAGAAGGGGAAGATTTGATTTAGCATAATTTTTTTTCTGTAAAATGTTGCGAAAGGGGTCAAAACGGCAGTTAAATTTTGGGAAAGTTTGAAAAACATGTGGTAGTGCATTTAGAGAAACTGCTCTAACGCAAGTTCCATACTCAATAAATCTTCTCCGCATTTGACAAGCAGAGAAGAAGAGGAAGGTTTTAATCGAAAATATTTTTTGTCAAACTCTTTGGTTTAGTGGTCAAAATGATAGTTGTTTGGAAATAAATGAATCTTCTAACTTCTGACATGTTTTACAAAAACCTAAAAGACATGCAATGGGTAACGAAAATAGCTCTAGTTACATATTGGTAGCCCCGATTTGAAATCCGACTTCGTACTTGAAAAGCAGACAAGAAGGGGAAGATTTTATATAGCTGAATTTTTTTTTCTGTAAAATGTTGTGAAAGGGGTCAAAACGGCAGTTAAAGTTTGTGAAAGTTTGAAAAACATGTGGTAGTGCATTTAGAGAAACTGCTCTAACGTAAGTTCCATACTGAATAAACGTTCTCCGCATTTGACAAGCAGAGAAGTAGAGGAAGGTTTTAATCCAACATAATTTTTGTCAAACTCTTTGGTTAATTGGTCAAAATGATAGTTGTTTGGAAATAAATGAATCTTCTAACTTCTGACATGTTTTACAAAAACCTAAAAGACATGCAATGGGTTACGAAAATAGCTCTATTTACAGATTGGTAGCCCCGATTTGAAATCCGACTTCATACTTGAAAGCAGACGAGAAGGGGAAGATTTATTATAGCAGACATTTTTTTCTAAAAATGTTGCGAAAGGGGTCAAAACGGCAGTTAGTTTGGGAAAGTTTGAAAAACTAGTGGTAGTGCATTTAGAGAAACTGCTCTAACGTAAGTTCCATACTGAATAAACGTTCTCCGCATTTGACAAGCAGAGAAGTAGAGGAAGGTTTTAATCCAACATAATTTTTGTCAAACTCTTTGGTTTAGTGGTCAAAATGATAGTTGTTTGGAAATAAATGAATCTTCTAACTTCTGACATGTTTTACAAAAACCTAAAAGACATGCAATGGGTAACGAAAATAGCTCTATTTACATATTGGTAGCCCCGATTTGAAATCCGACTTCGTACTTGAAAAGCAGACAAGAAGGGGAAGATTTTATATAGCATAATTTTTTTTCTGTAAAATGTTGCGAAATGGGTCAAAACAGCAGTTAAAGTTTGGGAAAGTTTGAAAAAAATAAGGCAGTGCATTTAGAGAAACTGCTCTAACGTAAGTTCCATACTGAATAAACGTTCTCCGCATTTAACAAGCAGAGAAGTAGAGGAAGGTTTTAATCCAAAATATTTTTTGTCAAACTCTTTGGTTTAGTGGTCAAAATGATAGTTGTTTAGAAATAAATGAATCTTCTAACTTCTGACATGTTTTACAAAAACCTAAAAGACATGCAATGGGTTACGAAAATAGCTCTATTTACAGATCGGTAGCCCCGATTTGAAATCCGACTTCATACTTGAAAAGCAGACAAGAAGGGGAAGATTTGATTTAGCATAATTTTTTTTCTGTAAAATGTTGCGAAAGGGGTCAAAACGGCAGTTAAATTTTGGGAAAGTTTGAAAAACATGTGGTAGTGCATTTAGAGAAACTGCTCTAACGCAAGTTCCATACTGAATAAATCTTCTCCGCATTTGACAAGCAGAGAAGAAGAGGAAGGTTTTAATCGAAAATATTTTTTGTCAAACTCTTTGGTTTAGTGGTCAAAATGATAGTTGTTTGGAAATAAATGAATCTTCTAACTTCTGACATGTTTTACAAAAACCTAAAAGACATGCAATGGGTAACGAAAATAGCTCTAGTTACATATTGGTAGCCCCGATTTGAAATCCGACTTCGTACTTGAAAAGCAGACAAGAAGGGGAAGATTTTATATAGCATAATTTTTTTTCTGTAAAATGTTGCGAAAGGGGTCAAAACAGCAGTTAAAGTTTGGGAAAGTTTGAAAAAAATGTGGCAGTGCATTTAGAGAAACTGCTCTAACGTAAGTTCCATACTGAATAAACGTTCTCCGCATTTGACAAGCAGAGAAGTAGAGGAAGGTTTTAATCCAACATAATTTTTGTCAAACTCTTTGGTTAATTGGTCAAAATTATAGTTGTTTGGAAATAAATGAATCTTCTAACTTCTGACATGTTTTACAAAAACCTAAAAGACATGCAATGGGTTACGAAAATAGCTCTAGTTACAGATTGGTAGCCCCGATTTGAAATCCGACTTCATACTTGAAAGCAGACAAGGGGAAGATTTATTATAGCAGACATTTTTTTCTATAAAATGTTGCGAAAGGGGTCAAAACGGCAGTTAGTTTGGGAAAGTTTGAAAAACTAGTGGTAGTGCATTTAGAGAAACTGCTCTAACGTAAGTTCCATACTGAATAAACGTTCTCCGCATTTGACAAGCAGAGAAGTAGAGGAAGGTTTTAATCCGAAATATTTTTTGTCAAACTCTTTGGTTTAGTGGTCAAAATGATAGTTGTTTGGAAATAAATGAATCTTCTAACTTCTGACATGTTTTACAAAAACCTAAAAGACATGCAATGGGTAACGAAAATAGCTCTAGTTACATATTGGTAGCCCCGATTTGAAATCCGACTTCGTACTTGAAAAGCAGACAAGAAGGGGAAGATTTTATATAGCATAATTTTTTTTCTGTAAAATGTTGCGAAATGGGTCAAAACAGCAGTTAAAGTTTGGGAAAGTTTGAAAAAAATGTGGCAGTGCATTTAGAGAAACTGCTCTAACGTAAGTTCCATACTGAATAAACGTTCTCCGCATTTGACAAGCAGAGAAGTAGAGGAAGGTTTTAATCCAACATAATTTTTGTCAAACTCTTTGGTTTAGTGGTCAAAATGATAGTTGTTTGGAAATAAATGAATCTTCTAAATTCTGACATGTTTTACAAAAACCTAAAAGACATGCAATGGGTTACGAAAATAGCTCTATTTACAGATCGGTAGCCCCGATTTGAAATCCGACTTCATACTTGAAAGCAGACAAGAAGTGGATGATTTTATATAGCTGAATTTTTTTTTCTGTAAAATGTTGTGAAAGGGGTCAAAACGGCAGTTAAAGTTTGTGAAAGTTTGAAAAACATGTGGTAGTGCATTTAGAGAAACTGCTCTAACGTAAATTCCATACTGAATAAACGTTCTCCGCATTTGACAAGCAGAGAAGTAGAGGAAGGTTTTAATCCAAAATATTTTTTGTCAAACTCTTTGGTTTAGTGGTCAAAATGATAGTTGTTTGGAAATAAATGAATCTTCTAACATCTGACATGTTTTACAAAAACCTAAAAGACATGCAATGGGTTACGAAAATAGCTCTAGTTACATATTGGTAGCCCCGATTTGAAATCCGACTTCGTACTTGAAAAGCAGACTGTCACAGTGGCGTGTATAAGTGGCAGAGGAAGTCAGGTGCAGGAGAGTCAAATAGAGTGTAGAATGGAGTACTTTAATAAAGTCCCAGTAATCTGCTCCATAACACTCACGGAAAAAATATAATATAAATCTGGGTACGAAGACCCATCGCACACCTATACACAAACAACACAACACTTGACAACGAACAATCTCTGACAAACACATGAAGGGAAACAGAGGGTTAAATACACAACAGGTAATGAATGGGATTGACAACAGGTGTGTGGGAAGACAAGACAAAACCAATGGAAAATGAAAAATTGATCGATGATGGCTAGAAGACCGGTGAAGTCGACCGCCGAACACCGCCCGGACAAGGAGAGGCAACGACTTCGGCAGAAGTCGTGACAGTACCCCCCCCCTGACGCGCGGCTCCAGCAGTGCGTCGACACCGGCCTCGGGGACGACCCGGAGGGCGAGGTGCTGGGCGATCCGGATGGAGGCGGTGGAATTCTTTTAACATGGAAAGATCTAACACGTCCTCCACCGGAACCCAGCATCTCTCCTCCGGCCCGTACCCCTCCCAGTCCACGAGGTACTGAAGGCCCCTCGCCCGACGTCTCGAATCCAAAATGGATCGAATAGCGTACGCCGGGACCCCCTCGATGTCTAGAGGAGGCGGAGGAACTTCACGCACTTCAGCCTCCTGGAACGGGCCAGCCACCACCGGCCTGAGGAGAGACACATGGAACGAGGGGTTAATACGGTAATTAATGGGCAGTTGTAATCTATAACATACCTCGTTCACTCTCCTCAGGACTTTAAACGGCCCCACAAACCGCGGACACAGCTTCCGGCAGAGCAGGCGGAGGGGCAGGTTTCGGGTCGAGAGCCAGACCCTGTCCCCTGGTACGAACACCGGGGCCTCACTGCGGCGACGGTCTGCGCCAATTTTTTGGCGCCTTATGGCACGCTGAAGGTGGACGTGGGCTGCCTCCCAAGTTTCCTCAGCGTGCCGAAACCAATTGTCCACCGCAGGAGCTTCGGTCTGACTCTGATGCCAAGGAGCCAGAACCGGCTGATACCCTAATACACATTGAAAAGGGGTAAGGTTAGTGGAGGAGTGACGTAGCGAGTTCTGGGCTATCTCTGCCCAGGGCACGAACTTCGCCCACTCCCCTGGCCGGTCCTGGCAATAGGACCGCAGAAACCTGCCCACATCCTGGTTAACTCTCTCCACCTGCCCATTACTCTCGGGGTGAAAACCTGAGGTAAGACTAACCGAGATCCCCAGACGTTCCATGAACGCCTTCCAGACCCTTGACGTGAACTGGGGACCCCGATCAGACACTATATCCTCAGGCACCCCATAATGCCGGAAAACATGTGTAAACAGAGCCTCCGCAGTTTGTAAGGCCGTAGGGAGACCGGGCAAAGGGAGAAGACGACAGGACTTAGAGAACCGATCCACAACGACCAGGATCGTGGTGTAACCCTGTGAAGGTGGAAGATCAGTCACAAAATCCACTGACAGGTGCGACCACGGCCGTTGAGGAACGGGTAAAGGTAAAAGCTTACCTCTAGGCAGGTGTCTAGGAGCCTTGCACTGGGCGCACACCGAACAGGAGGAAACATAAATCCTCACGTCCTTAGCTAAAGTGGGCCACCAGTACCTCCCATCAAGACAGCGCATCGTCCGACCTATCCCAGGATGACCAGAGGAGGGTGATGTGTGAGCCCAATAGATCAATCGGTCGCGGACAGCAGACGGAACGTACAGACGACCAGCTGGACACTCAGGAGGAGAGGGCTCTGCACGTGACGCCCGCTCAATGTCCGCGTCCAGCTCCCACACTACTGGCGCCACCAAACACGACTCTGGGAGTATGGGAGTGGGATCCATGGGTCGCTCCTCTGTGTCATACAGCCGAGACAATGCGTCTGCCTTGACGTTCTGGGAGCCTGGTCTGTAAGTAAGCGTAAACAAAAAACGAGTGAAAAACATGGCCCACCTTGCCTGGCGAGGATTTAGTCTCTTCGCCTGCCGGATGTACTCCAGATTGCGGTGGTCAGTCCAGATGAGAAAAGGGTGATTAGCCCCCTCAAGCCAATGCCTCCACACCTTCAAGGCTTTTACGACAGCTAACAGCTCTCGGTCCCCCACATCATAGTTACGCTCCGCCGGGCTGAGCTTCTTCGAAAAGAAAGCACAGGGGCGAAGCTTCGGTGGCACACCCGAACGCTGAGAGAGCACTGCTCCTATCCCAGCTTCGGATGCGTCCACCTCTACTATGAATGGCAAAGAGGGATCCGGATGAGCCAACACAGGCGCCGAGGTAAACAGAGCCTTCAGTTTACCAAAAGCCCTATTCGCCTCGGCCGACCACTGCAAGCGCACCGGTCCCCCCTTTAGCAGTGAGGTAATGGGAGCTGCAACCTGACCAAAACCCCGGATAAATCTCCGGTAGTAATTGGCAAACCCTAAAAAACGCTGCACCTCCTTTACCGTGGTTGGAGTCGGCCAATTACGCACGGCTGTAATGCGGTCGCTCTCCATTTCCCCTCCTGAAGTGGAAATCTGATGCCCTAGGAAGGAGATGGATTGTTGGAAGAACAAGCATTTCTCAGCCTTGACATATAAATCATGCTCCAACAGGCGACCAAGCACCCTGCGCACCAAGGACACATGCTCAGCGCGTGTAGCAGAGTATATCAAAATATCATCGATATACACCACTACACCCTGCCCGTTCAGGTCCCTGAAGATCTCATCTACAAACGATTGGAAGACTGATGGAGCATTCATCAACCCATATGGCATGACCAGGTACTCATAATGACCTGACGTGGTGCTAAATGCCGTCTTCCACTCATCACCCCTCCTAATACGCACCAGATTGTACGCACTCCTGAGATCCAATTTTGTGAAGAAGCGGGCCCCGCGCATTGACTCCATTACTGTATTAATCAAAGGTAGCGGGTAACTATATTTTACCGTGATTTTATTAAGGTCTCGATAATCAATGCACGGGCGTAAACCGCCATCCTTCTTCTTCACAAAAAAGAAACTCGAAGAGGCGGGTGAAATGGATGGCTGAATGAACCCCTGACGCAGGGATTCAGAGATATAATTATCCATAGCCACTGTCTCCGCTTGCGACAGGGGATACACATGACTCCTGGGATATGCAGCGTCTACCAGGAGATCTATCGCACAATCCCCCTGTCGATGGGGTGGTAATTGAGTCGCCTTCTTTTTACAGAAGGCGAGTGCCAAATCGGCATATTCTGGGGGAATGCGCACGGTGGAAACCTGGTCTGGACTTTCCACCGTAGTAGCACCAACGGAAACCCCTACACACCTACCTGAGCACTCTCGCGACCACCCCGTGAGAGCCCTCTGTGGCCAAGAAACAGTGGGGTTATGAGTAGTTAACCAGGGTAGGCCTAACACCACAGAATACGCAGGAGAATCAATAAGGAAAAGACTAATCTTCTCCTTGTGACCCTCCTGCGTTATCATAGACAAAGGTGCGGTGACCTCCCTGATAAACCCTGACCCTATTGGTCGACTATCTAAGGCATGAATAGGGAAAGGCATATCAACAGAAACAACAGGAATCCCTAAACTATGAGCAAAATTTTTATTAATGAAATTCCCAGCCGCGCCTGAATCTACTAGCGCCTTATACTGGGAATGCAGGGAAAAATCCGGAAAGTTGACAGATACAAACATAAGTGCAGCAGAGGGCTCTGGATGAGTATGGTGCCTACTCACCTGGGGTGATGCCAGAGTGCCCTGCCTGCCTTCTCTATTCCCAGAGGAACCAACCCGACACCGATCAGCAGTGTGATCTCTGCGATCATAGATGGTGCTCGAGCGGGTACCCCCTCCGGTCTCCCTGCGCACCATCCCTCCCAATTCCATAGGTTCGGGAGAGAGAGTGCGGGAGGATAAAAAACGTTCACAGGAATTCCAGGTGGTGGTGGAGGTACTGGACAAGCTCCCTGTCTCTCCCAGCGGTCCATACTCTGGACAATGCGATCCATGGCAGCGCACAGACTGTCAATCTCCGCCGCGTGTTCCAGGACGCGTTCCTCAACCTCATTTGGCGAAGTGCCTCCTCCTGCTGACTTCATTTTTTGTGGTCAGAGATTCTGTCACAGTGGCGTGTATAAGTGGCAGAGGAAGTCAGGCGCAGGAGAGTCAAATAGAGTGTAGAATGGAGTACTTTAATAAAGTCCCAGTAATCTGCTCCATAACACTCACGGAAAAAATATAATATAAATCTGGGTACGAAGACCCATCGCACACCTATACACAAACAACACAACACTTGACAACGAACAATCTCTGACAAACACATGAAGGGAAACAGAGGGTTAAATACACAACAGGTAATGAATGGGATTGACAACAGGTGTGTGGGAAGACAAGACAAAACCAATGGAAAATGAAAAATTGATCGATGATGGCTAGAAGACCGGTGAAGTCGACCGCCTAACACCGCCCGGACAAGGAGAGGCAACGACTTCGGCAGAAGTCGTGACACAGACAAGAAGGGGAAGATTTTATATAGCAGACATTTTTTTCTGTAAAATGTTGCGGAAGGGGTCAAAACGGCAGTTGTTTGGGAAAGTTTGAAAAACATGTGGTAGCGTTAGTACAACTGTTGTAACGTAAGTTCCATACTGAATAAACTGTTTCCGCATTTGACAAGCAGAAGTAGAGGAAGGATTTAATCCAAAATATTTTTGTCTAACTCTTTTAGTGGTCAAAATGATAGTTGTTTGGAAATAAATGAATCTTCTAACTTCTGACATGTTTTACAAAAACCTAAAAGACATGCAATGGGTTACGAAAATAGCTCTAGTTACAGATTGGTAGCCCCTATTTGAAATCCGACTTCATACTTGAAAGCAGACAAGAAGGGGAAGATTTAATATAGCAGACATTTTTTTCTATAAAATGTTGCGAAAGGGGTCAAAACGGCAGTTAGTTTGGGAAAGTTTGAAAAACATGTGGTAGTGCATTTAGAGAAACTGCTCTAACGTAAGTTCCATACTGAATAAACGTTCTCCGCATTTGACAAGCAGAGAAGTAGAGGAAGGTTTTAATCCAAAATATTTTTTGTCAAACTCTTTGGTTTAGTGGTCAAAATGAGAGTTGTTTGGAAATAAATGAATCTTCTAACATCTGACATGTTTTACAAAAACCTAAAAGACATGCAATGGGTTACGAAAATAGCTCTAGTTACAGATTGGTAGCCCCGATTTGAAATCCGACTTCATACTTGAAAGCAGACAAGAAGGGGAAGATTTAATATAGCAGTCATTTTTTTCTATAAAATGTTGCGATAGGGGTCAAAACGACAGTTAGTTTGGGAAAGTTTGAAAAACTCGTGGTAGTGCATTTAGAGAAACTGCTCTAACGTAAGTTCCATACTGAATAAACGTTCTCCGCATTTGACAAGCAGAGAAGTAGAGGAAGGTTTTAATCCGAAATATTTTTTGTCAAACTCTTTGGTTTAGTGGTCAAAATGATAGTTGTTTGGAAATAAATGAATCTTCTAAATTCTGACATGTTTTACAAAAACCTAAAAGACATGCAATGGGTTACGAAAATAGCTCTATTTACAGATCGGTAGCCCCAATTTGAAATCCGACTTCATACTTGAAAAGCAGACAAGAAGGGGAAGATTTTATATAGCTGAATTTTTTTTTCTGCAAAATGTTGCGAAAGGGGTCAAAACGGCAGTTAAAGTTTGTGAAAGTTTGAAAAACATGTGGTAGTGCATTTAGAGAAACTGCTCTAACGCAAGTTCCATACTGAATAAATCTTCTCCGCATTTGACAAGCAGAGAAGTAGAGGAAGGTTTGAATCCGAAATATTTTTTGTCAAACTCTTTGGTTTAGTGGTCAAAATGATAGTTGTTTGGAAATAAATGAATCTTCTAACTTCTGACATGTTTTACAAAAACCTAAAAGACATGCAATGGGTAACGAAAATAGCTCTAGTTACATATTGGTAGCCCCGATTTGAAATCCGACTTCGTACTTGAAAAGCAGACAAGAAGGGGAAGATTTTATATAGCATAATTTTTTTTCTGTAAAATGTTGCGAAAGGGGTCAAAACAGCAGTTAAAGTTTGGGAAAGTTTAAAAAAAATGTGGCAGTGCATTTAGAGAAATTGCTCTAACGTAAGTTCCATACTGAATAAACGTTCTCCGCATTTGACAAGCAGAGAAGTAGAGGAAGGTTTTAATCCAACATAATTTTTGTCAAACTCTTTGGTTTAGTGGTCAAAATGATAGTTGTTTGGAAATAAATGAATCTTCTAAATTCTGACATGTTTTACAAAAACCTAAAAGACATGCAATGGGTTACGAAAATAGCTCTATTTACAGATCGGTAGCCCCGATTTGAAATCAGACTTCATACTTGAAAAGCAGACAAGAAGGGGAAGATTTTATATAGCTGAATTTTTTTTTCTGTAAAATGTTGCGAAAGGGGTCAAAACGGCAGTTAAAGTTTGTGAAAGTTTGAAAAACATGTGGTAGTGCATTTAGAGAAACTGCTCTAACGTAAGTTAAATACTGAATAAACGTTCTCTGCATTTGACAAGCAGAGAAGTAGGGGAAGATTTTAATCCAAAATATTTTTTGTCAAACTCTTTGGTTTAGTGGTCAAAATGATAGTTGTTTGGAAATAAATGAATCTTCTAAATTCTGACATGTTTTACAAAAACCTAAAAGACATGCAATGGGTTACGAAAATAGCTCTATTTACAGATCGGTAGCCCCGATTTGAAATCCGACTTCATACTTGAAAAGCAGACAAGAAGGGGAAGATTTTATATAGCTGAATTTTTTTTTCTGTAAAATGTTGCGAAAGGGGTCAAAACGGCAGTTAAAGTTTGTGAAAGTTTGAAAAACATGTGGTAGTGCATTTAGAGAAACTGCTCTAACGCAAGTTCCATACTGAATAAATCTTCTCCGCATTTGACAAGCAGAGAAGAAGAGGAAGGTTTTAATCGAAAATATTTTTTGTCAAACTCTTTGGTTTAGTGGTCAAAATGATAGTTGTTTGGAAATAAATGAATCTTCTAACTTCTGACATGTTTTACAATAACCTAAAAGACATGCAATGGGTTACGAAAATAGCTCTATTTACAGATCGGTAGCCCCAATTTGAAATCCGACTTCATACTTGAAAAGCAGACAAGAAGGGGAAGATTTTATATAGCTGAAATTTTTTTTCTGTAAAATGTTGCGAAAGGGGTCAAAACGGCAGTTAAAGTTTGTGAAAGTTTGAAAAACATGTGGTAGTGCATTTAGAGAAACTGCTCTAACGTAAGTTCAATACTGAATAAACGTTCTCCGCATTTGACAAGCAGAGAAGTAGGGGAAGATTTTAATCCAAAATATTTTTTGTCAAACTCTTTGGTTTAGTGGTCAAAATGATAGTTGTTTCGAAATAAATGAATCTTCTAACTTCTGACATGTTTTACAAAAACCTAAAAGACATGCAATGGGTTACGAAAATAGCTCTAGTTACAGATTGGTAGCCCCGATTTGAAATCCGACTTCATACTTGAAAGCAGACAAGAAGGGGAAGATTTAATATAGGAGACATTTTTTTCTGTAAAATGTTGCGAAAGGGGTCAAAACGGCAGTTAGTTTGGGAAAGTTTGAAAAACATGTGGTAGTGCATTTAGAGAAACTGCTCTAACGTAAGTTCAATACTGAATAAACGTTCTCCGCATTTAACAAGCAGAGAAGTAGAGGAACGTTTTAATCCAAAATATTTTTTGTCAAACTCTTTGGTTTAGTGGTCAAAATGATAGTTGTTTGGAAATAAATGAATCTTCTAAATTCTGACATGTTTTACAAAAACCTAAAAGACATGCAATGGGTTACGAAAATAGCTCTATTTACAGATCGGTAGCCCCAATTTGAAATCCGACTTCATACTTGAAAAGCAGACAAGAAGGGGAAGATTTTATATAGCTGAATTTTTTTTTCTGTAAAATGTTGCGAAAGGGGTCAAAACGGCAGTTAAAGTTTGTGAAAGTTTGAAAAACATGTGGTAGTGCATTTAGAGAAACTGCTCTAACGTAAGTTCAATACTGAATTAAACGTTCTCCGCATTTGACAAGCAGAGAAGTTGGGGAAGATTTTAATCCAAAATATTTTTTGTCAAACTCTTTGGTTTAGTGGTCAAAATGATAGTTGTTTGGAAATAAATGAATCTTCTAACTTCTGACATGTTTTACAAAAACCTAAAAGACATGCAATGGGTTACGAAAAAAGCTCTAGTTACAGATTGGTAGCCCCGATTTGAAATCCGACTTCATACTTGAAAGCAGACAAGAAGGGGAAGATTTAATATAGCAGACATTTTTTTCTGTAAAATGTTGCGAAAGGGGTCAAAACGGCAGTTAGTTTGGGAAAGTTTGAAAAACATGTGGTAGTGCATTTAGAGAAACTGCTCTAACGTAAGTCCCATACTGAATAAACGTTCTCCGCATTTAACAAGCAGAGAAGTAGAGGAAGGTTTTAATCCAAAATATTTTTTGTCAAACTCTTTGGTTTAGTGGTCAAAATGATAGTTGTTTGGAAATAAATGAATCTTCTAACTTCTGACATGTTTTACAAAAACCTAAAAGACATGCAATGGGTTACGAAAATAGCTCTAGTTACAGATTGGTAGCCCCGATTTGAAATCCGACTTTGTACTTGAAAGCAGACAAGAAGGGGAAGATTTAATATAGCATAATTTTTTTTCTATAAAATGTTGCGAAAGGGGTCAAAACAGCAGTTAAAGTTTGGGAAAGTTTGAAAAAAATGTGGCAGTGCATTTAGAGAAACTGCTCTAACGTAAGTTCCATACTGAATAAACGTTCTCCGCATTTGACAAGCAGAGAAGTAGAGGAAGGTTTTAATCCAAAATATTTTTTGTCAAACTCTTTGTTTTAGTGGTCAAAATGATAGTAGTTTGGAAATAAATGAATCTTCTAAATTCTGACATGTTTTACAAAAACCTAAAAGACATGCAATGGGTTACAAAAATATCTCTATTTACAGATCGGTAGCCACGATTTGAAATCCGACTCATACTTGAAAAGCAGACAAGAAGGGGAAGATTTTATATAGCATAATTTTTTTTCTGTAAAATGTTGCGAAAGGGGTCAAATTGGCAGTTAAATTTTGGGAAAGTTTGAAAAACATGTGTTAGTGCATTTAGAGAAACTGCTCTAACGCAAGTTCCATACTGAATAAACCTTCTCCGCATTTGACAAGCAGAGAAGAAGAGGAAGGTTTTAATCGAAAATATTTTTTGTCAAACTCTTTGGTTTAGTGGTCAAAATGACAGTTGTTTGGAAATAAATGAATCTTCTAACTTCTGACATGTTTTACAAAAACCTAAAAGACATGCAATGGGTTACGAAAATAGCTCTAGTTACATATTGGTAGCCCCGATTTGAAATCCGACTTCGTACTTGAAAAGCAGACAAGAAGGGGAAGAGTTTATATAGCAGACATTTTTTTCTATAAAATGTTGCGAAAGGGGTCAAAACGGCAGTTAGTTTGGGAAAGTTTGAAAAACCCGTGGTAGTGCATTTAGAGAAACTGCTCTAACGTAAGTTCCATACTGAATAAACGTTCTCCGCATTTGACAAGCAGAGAAGTAGAGGAAGGTTTAATCCAAAATATTTTTTGTCAAACTCTTTGGTTTAGTGGTCAAAATGATAGTTGTTTGGAAATAAATGAATCTTCTAACATCTGACATGTTTTACAAAAACCTAAAAGACATGCAATGGGTTACGAAAATAGCTCTAGTTACATATTGGTAGCCCCGATTTGAAATCCGACTTCGTACTTGAAAAGCAGACAAGAAGGGGAAGATTTTATATAGCATAATTTTTTTTCTGTAAAATGTTGCGAAAGGGGTCAAAACGGCAGTTAAAGTTTGTGAAAGTTTGAAAAACATGTGGTAGTGCATTTAGAGAAACTGCTCTAACGTAAGTTCAATACTGAATAAACGTTCTCCGCATTTGACAAGCAGAGAAGTAGGGGAAGATTTTAATCCAAAATATTTTTTGTCAAACTCTTTGGTTTAGTGGTCAAAATGATAGTTGTTTGGAAATAAATGAATCTTCTAACTTCTGACATGTTTTACAAAAACCTAAAAGACATGCAATGGGTTACGAAAAAAGCTCTAGTTACAGATTGGTAGCCCCGATTTGAAATCCGACTTCATTCTTGAAAGCAGACATGAAGGGGTAGATTTAATATAGCAGACATTTTTTTCTATAAAATGTTGCGAAAGGGGTCAAAACAGCAGTTAAAGTTTGGGAAAGTTTGAAAAAAATGTGGCAGTGCATTTAGAGAAACTGCTCTAATGTAAGTTCCATACTGAATAAACGTTCTCCGCATTTGACAAGCAGAGAAGTAGAGGAAGGTTTTAATCCGAAATATTTTTTGTCAAACTCTTTGGTTTAGTGGTCAAAATGATAGTTGTTTGGAAATAAATGAATCTTCTAACTTCTGACATGTTTTACAAAAACCTAAAAGACATGCAATGGGTTACGAAAATAGCTCTAGTTACATATTGGTAGCCCCGATTTGAAATCCGACTTCGTACTCGAAAAGCAGACAAGAAGGGGAAGATTTTACACAGCTGAATTTTTTTTTCTGTAAAATGTTGCCAAAGGGGTCAAAACGGAAGTTAAAGTTTGTGAAAGTTTGAAAAACATGTGGTAGTGCATTTAGAGAAACTGCTCTAACGTAAGTTCAATACTGAATAAACGTTCTCCGCATTTGACAAGCAGAGAAGTATGGGAAGGTTTTAATCCAAAATATTTTTTGTCAAACTCTTTGGTTTAGTGGTCAAAATGATAGTTGTTTGGAAATAAATGAATCTTCTAACTTCTGACATGTTTTACAAAAACCTAAAAGACATGCAATGGGTTACGAAAATAGTTCTAGTTACATATTGGTAGCCCCGATTTGAAATCCGACTTCGTACTTGAAAAGCAGACAAGAAGGGGAAGAGTTTATATAGCAGACATTTTTTTCTATAAAATGTTGCGAAAGGGGTCAAAACGGCAGTTAGTTTGGGAAAGTTTGAAAAACTCGTGGTAGTGCATTTAGAGAAACTGCTCTAACGTAAGTTCCATACTGAATAAACGTTCTCCGCATTTGACAAGCAGAGAAGTAGAGGAAGGTTTTAATCCAACATAATTTTTGTCAAACTCTTTGGTTTAGTGGTCAAAATGATAGTTGTTTGGAAATAAATGAATCTTCTAAATTCTGACATGTTTTACAAAAACATAAAAGACATGCAATGGGTTACGAAAATAGCTCTATTTACAGATCGGTAGCCCCGATTTGAAATCCGACTTCATACTTGAAAAGCAGACAAGAAGGGGAAGATTTTATATAGCTGAATTTTTTTTTCTGTAAAATGTTGCGAAAGGGGTCAAAACGGCAGTTAGTTTGGGAAAGTTTGAAAAACATGTGGTAGTGCATTTAGAGAAACTGCTCTAACGTAAGTTCCATACTGAATAAACGTTCTCCGCATTTAACAAGCAGAGAAGTAGAGGAAGGTTTTAATCCAAAATATTTTTTGTCAAACTCTTTGGTTTAGTGGTCAAAATGATAGTTGTTTGGAAATAAATGAATCTTCTAAATTCTGACATGTTTTACAAAAACCTAAAAGACATGCAATGGGTTACGAAAATAGCTCTATTTACAGATCGGTAGCCCCAATTTGAAATCCGACTTCATACTTGAAAAGCAGACAAGAAGGGGAAGATTTTATATAGCTGAATTTTTTTTTCTGTAAAATGTTGCGAAAGGGGTCAAAACGGCAGTTAAAGTTTGTGAAAGTTCGAAAAACATGTGGTAGTGCATTTAGAGAAACTGCTCTAACGTAAGTTCAATACTGAATAAACGTTCTCCGCATTTGACAAGCAGAGAAGTAGGGGAAGATTTTAATCCAAAATATTTTTTGTCAAACTCTTTGGTTTAGTGGTCAAAATGATAGTTGTTTGGAAATAAATGAATCTTCTAACTTCTGACATGTTTTACAAAAACCTAAAAGACATGCAATGGGTTACGAAAAAAGCTCTAGTTACAGATTGGTAGCCCCGATTTGAAATCCGACTTCATACTTGAAAGCAGACAAGAAGGGGAAGATTTTATATAGCAGACATTTTTTTCTGTAAAATGTTGCGGAAGGGGTCAAAACGGCAGTTGTTTGGGAAAGTTTGAAAAACATCTGGTAGCGTTAGTACAACTGTTGTAACGTAAGTTCCATACTGAATAAACTGTTTCCGCATTTGACAAGCAGAAGTAGAGGAAGGATTTAATCCAAAATATTGTTGTCTAACTCTTTTAGTGGTCAAAATGATAGTTGTTTGGAAATAAATGAATCTTCCAACTTCTGACATGTTTTACAAAAACCTAAAAGACATGCAATGGGTCACGAAAATAGCTCTATTTACAGATCGGTAGCCCCGATTTGAAATCCGACTTCATACTTGAAAAGCAGACAAGAAGGGGAAGATTTTATATATCAGAATTTTTTTTCTGTAAAATGTTGCGAAAGGGGTCAAAACGGCAGTTAAATTTTGGGAAAGTTTGAAAAACATGTGGTAGTGCATTTAGAGAAACTGCTCTAACACAAGTTCCATACTGAATAATCCTTCTCCGCATTTGACAAGCAGAGAAGAAGAGGAAGGTTTTAATCGAAAATATTTTTTGTCAAACTCTTTGGTTTAGTGGTCAAAATGATAGTTGTTTGGAAATAAATGAATCTTCTAACTTCTGACATGTTTTACAAAAACCTAAAAGACATGCAATGGGTAACGAAAATAGCTCTAGTTACAGATTGGTAGCCCCGATTTGAAATCCGACTTTGTACTTGAAAAGCAGACAAGAAGGGGAAGATTTTATATAGCATAATTTTTTTTCTGTAAAATGTTGCGAAAGGGGTCAAAACGGAAGTTAAATTTTGGGAAAGTTTGAAAAACATGTGGTACTGCATTTAGAGAAACTGCTCTAACGTAAGTTCCATACTGAATAAACGTTCTCCGCATTTGACAAGCAGAGAAGTAGAGGAAGGTTTTAATCCAAAATATTTTTTGTCAAACTCTTTGTGGTCAAAATGATAGTTGTTTGGAAATAAGGAATCTTCTAACTTCTGACATGTTTTACAAAAACCTAGAAGACATGCAATGGGTTACGAAAATAGCTCTAGTTACAGATTGGTAGCCCCGATTTGAAAACCGACTTCATACTTGAAAGCAGACAAGAAGGGGAAGATTTAATATAGCAGAATTTTTTTTCTATAAAATGTTGCGAAAGGGGTCAAAACAGCAGTTAAAGTTTGGGAAAGTTTGAAAAAAATGTGGCAGTGCATTTAGAGAAACTGCTCTAACGTAAGTTCCATACTGAATAAACGTTCTCCGCATTTTCCAAGCAGAGAAGTAGAGGAAGGTTTTAATCCAAAATATTTTTTGTCAAACTCTTTGTTTTAGTGGTCAAAATGATAGTAGTTTGGAAATAAATGAATCTTCTAACTTCTGACATGTTTTACAAAAACCTAAAAGACATGCAATGGGTTACGAAAATAGCTCTAGTTACATATTGGTAGCCCCGATTTGAAATCCAACTTCGTACTTGAAAAGCAGACAAGAAGGGGAAGATTTTACACAGCTGAATTTTTTTTTCTGTAAAATGTTGCGAAAGGGGTCAAAACGGCAGTTAGTTTGGGAAAGTTTGAAAAACTTGTGGTAGTGCATTTAGAGAAACTGCTCTAACGTAAGTTCCATACTGAATAAACGTTCTTCGCATTTGACAAGCAGAGAAGTAGAGGAAGGTTTAATCCAAAATATTTTTTGTCAAACTCTTTGGTTTAGTGGTCAAAATGATAGTTGTTTGGAAATAAATGAATCTTCTAACATCTGACATGTTTTACAAAAACATAAAAGACATGCAATGGGTTACGAAAATAGCTCTAGTTACATATTGGTAGCCCCGATTTGAAATCCGACTTCGTACTTGAAAAGCAGACAAGAAGGGGAAGATTTTATATAGCATAATTTTTTTTCTGTAAAATGTTGCGAAAGGGGTCAAAACAGCAGTTAAAGTTTGGGAAAGTTTGAAAAAAATGTGGCAGTGCATTTAGAGAAACTGCTCTAACGTAAGTTCAATACTGAATAAACGTTCTCCGCATTTGACAAGCAGAGAAGTAGGGGAAGATTTTAATCCAAAATATTTTTTGTCAAACTCTTTGGTTTAGTGGTCAAAATGATAGTTGTTTGGAAATAAATGAATCTTCTAACTTCTGACATGTTTTACAAAAACCTAAAAGACATGCAATGGGTTACGAAAAAAGCTCTAGTTACAGATTGGTAGCCCCGATTTGAAATCCGACTTCATACTTGAAAGCAGACAAGAAGGGGAGGATTTAATATAGCAGACATTTTTTTCTGTAAAATGTTGCGGAAGGGGTCAAAACGGCAGTTGTTTGGGAAAGTTTGAAAAACATGTGGTAGTGCATTTAGAGAAACTGCTCTAACACAAGTTCCATACTGAATAATCCTTCTCCGCATTTGACAAGCAGAGAAGAAGAGGAAGGTTTTAATCGAAAATATTTTTTGTCAAACTCTTTGGTTTAGTGGTCAAAATGATAGTTGTTTGGAAATAAATGAATCTTCTAACTTCTGACATGTTTTACAAAAACCTAAAAGACATGCAATGGGTAACGAAAATAGCTCTAGTTACAGATTGGTAGCCCCGATTTGAAATCCGACTTTGTACTTGAAAAGCAGACAAGAAGGGGAAGATTTTATATAGCAGACATTTTTTTTCTGTAAAATGTTGCGAAAGGGGTCAAAACGGAAGTTAAATTTTGGGAAAGTTTGAAAAACATGTGGTACTGCATTTAGAGAAACTGCTCTAACGTAAGTTCCATACTGAATAAACGTTCTCCGCATTTGACAAGCAGAGAAGTAGAGGAAGGTTTTAATCCAAAATATTTTTTGTCAAACTCTTTGTGGTCAAAATGATAGTTGTTTGGAAATAAGGAATCTTCTAACTTCTGACATGTTTTACAAAAACCTAGAAGACATGCAATGGGTTACGAAAATAGCTCTAGTTACAGATTGGTAGCCCCGATTTGAAATCCGACTTCATACTTGAAAGCAGACAAGAAGGGGAGATTTAATATAGCAGAAATTTTTTTCTATAAAATGTTGCGAAAGGGGTCAAAACAGCAGTTAAAGTTTGGGAAAGTTTGAAAAAAATGTGGCAGTGCATTTAGAGAAACTGCTCTAACGTAAGTTCCATACTGAATAAACGTTCTCCGCATTTTCCAAGCAGAGAAGTAGAGGAAGGTTTTAATCCAACATATTTTTTGTCAAACTCTTTGTTTTAGTGGTCAAAATGATAATAGTTTGGAAATAAATGAATCTTCTAAATTCTGACATGTTTTACAAAAACCTAAAAGACATGCAATGGGTTACAAAAATAGCTCTATTTACAGATCGGTAGCCACGATTTGAAAACCGACTTCATACTTGAAAAGCAGACAAGAAGGGGAAGATTTTATATAGCAGAATTCTTTTTCTGTAAAATGTTGCGAAAGGGGTCAAAACGGCAGTTAAATTTTGGGAAAGTTTGAAAAACATGTGGTAGTGCATTTAGAGAAACTGCTCTAACGTAAGTTCCATACTGAATAAACGTTCTCCGCATTTGACAAGCAGAGAAGTAGAGGAAGGTTTTAATCCAAAATGTTTTTTGTCAAACTCTTTGGTTTAGTGGTCAAAATGATAGTTGTTTGGAAATAAATGAATCTTCTAACTTCTGACATGTTTTACAAAAACCTAAAAGACATGCAATGGGTTACGAAAATAGATCTAGTTACATATTGGTAGCCCCGATTTGAAATCCAACTTCGTACTTGAAAAGCAGACAAGAAGGGGAAGATTTTACACAGCTGAATTTTTTTTTCTGTAAAATGTTGCGAAAGGGGTCAAAACGGCAGTTAAAGTTTGTGAAAGTTTGAAAAACATGTGGTAGTGCATTTAGAGAAACTGCTCTAAAGTAAGTTCAATACTGAATAAACGTTCTCCGCATTTGACAAGCAGAGAAGTATGGGAAGGTTTTAATCCAAAATATTTTTTGTCAAACTCTTTGGTTTAGTGGTCAAAATGATAGTTGTTTGGAAATAAATGAATCTTCTAACTTCTGACATGTTTTACAAAACCTAAAAGACATGCAATGGGTTACGAAAATAGCTCTAGTTACATATTGGTAGCCCCGATTTGAAATCCGACTTCGTACTTGAAAAGCAGACAAGAAGGGGAAGAGTTTATATAGCAGACATTTTTTTCTATAAAATGTTGCGAAAGGGGTCAAAACGGCAGTTAGTTTGGGAAAGTTTGAAAAACTTGTGGTAGTGCATTTAGAGAAACTGCTCTAACGTAAGTTCCATACTGAATAAACGTTCTCCGCATTTGACAAGCAGAGAAGTAGAGGAAGGTTTAATCCAAAATATTTTTTGTCAAACTCTTTGGTTTAGTGGTCAAAATGATAGTTGTTTGGAAATAAATGAATCTTCTAACATCTGACATGTTTTGCAAAAACATAAAAGACATGCAATGGGTTACGAAAATAGCTCTAGTTACATATTGGTAGCCCCGATTTGAAATCCGACTTCGTACTTGAAAAGCAGACAAGGGGAAGATTTTATATAGCATAATTTTTTTTCTGTAAAATGTTGCGAAAGGGGTCAAAACAGCAGTTAAAGTTTGGGAAAGTTTGAAAAAAATGTGGCAGTGCATTTAGAGAAACTGCTCTAACGTAATTTCCATACTGAATAAACGTTCTCCGCATTTGACAAGCAGAGAAGTAGAGGAAGGTTTTAATCCAACATAATTTTTGTCAAACTCTTTGGTTTAGTGGTCAAAATGATAGTTGTTTGGAAATAAATGAATCTTCTAAATTCTGACATGTTTTACAAAAACCTAAAAGACATGCAATGGGTTACGAAAATAGCTCTATTTACAGATCGGTAGCCCCAATTTGAAATCCGACTTCATACTTGAAAAGCAGACAAGAAGGGGAAGATTTTATATAGCTGAATTTTTTTTTCTGTAAAATGTTGCGAAAGGGGTCAAAACGGCAGTTAAAGTTTGTGAAAGTTTGAAAAACATGTGGTAGTGCATTTAGAGAAACTGCTCTAACGTAAGTTCAATACTGAATAAACGTTCTCCGCATTTGACAAGCAGAGAAGTAGGGGAAGATTTTAATCCAAAATATTTTTTGTCAAACTCTTTGGTTTAGTGGTCAAAATGATAGTTGTTTGGAAATAAATGAATCTTCTAAATTCTGACATGTTTTACAAAAACCTAAAAGACATGCAATGGGTTACGAAAATAGCTCTAGTTACAGATTGGTAGCCCCGATTTGAAATCCGACTTCATACTTGAAAGCAGACAAGAAGGGGAAGATTTAATATAGCAGACATTTTTTTCTGTAAAATGTTGCGAAAGGGGTCAAAACGGCAGTTTGGGAAAGTTTGAAAAACATGTGGTAGTGCATTTAGAGAAACTGCTCTAACGTAAGTTCCATACTGAATAAACGTTCTCCGCATTTAACAAGCAGAGAAGTAGAGGAAGGTTTTAATCCAAAATATTTTTTGTCAAACTCTTTGGTTTAGTGGTCAAAATGATAGTTGTTTGGAAATAAATGAATCTTCTAACATCTGACATGTTTTACAAAAACCTAAAAGACATGCAATGGGTTACGAAAATAGCTCTAGTTACATATTGGTAGTCCCGATTTGAAATCCGACTTCGTACTTGAAAAGCAGACAAGAAGGGGAAGATTTTATATAGCAGACATTTTTTTCTGTAAAATGTTGCGGATGGGGTCAAAACGGCAGTTGTTTGCGAAAGTTTGAAAAACATGTGCTAGCGTTAGTACAACTGTTGTAACGTAAGTTCCATACTGAATAAACTGTTTCCGCATTTGACAAGCAGAAGTAGAGGAAGGATTTAATCCAAAATTATTTTGTCTAACTCTTTTAGTGGTCAAAATGATAGTTGTTTGGAAATAAATGAATCTTCTAACTTCTGACATGTTTTACAAAAACCTAAAAGACATGAAATGGGTTACGAAAATAGCTCTAGTTACATATTGGTAGCCCCGATTTGAAATCCGACTTCATACTTGAAAAGCAGACAAGAAGGGGAAGATTTTATATATCAGAATTTTTTTTCTGTAAAATGTTGCGAAAGGGGTCAAAACGGCAGTTAAATTTTGGGAAAGTTTGAAAAACATGTGGTAGTGCATTTAGAGAAACTACTCTAACGCAAGTTCCATACTGAATAATCCTTCTCCGCATTTGACAAGCAGAGAAGAAGAGGAAGGTTTTAATCGAAAATATTTTTTGTCAAACTCTTTGGTTTAGTGGTCAAAATGATAGTTGTTTGGAAATAAATGAATCTTCTAACTTCTGACATGTTTTACAAAAACCTAAAAGACATGCAATGGGTTACGAAAATAGCTCTAGTTACATATTGGTAGCCCCGATTTGAAATCCGACTTCGTACTTGAAAAGCAGACAAGAAGGGGAAGATTTTATATAGCAGACATTTTTTTCTATAAAATGTTGCGAAAGGGGTCAAAACGGCAGTTAGTTTGGGAAAGTTTGAAAAACTCGTGGTAGTGCATTTAGAGAAACTGCTCTAACGTAAGTTCCATACTGAATAAACGTTCTCCGCATTTGACAAGCAGAGAAGTAGAGGAAGGTTTTAATCCAAAATATTTTTTGTCAAACTCTTTGTGGTCAAAATGATAGTTGTTTGGAAATAAATGAATCTTCTAACTTCTGACATGTTTTACAAAAACCTAAAAGACATGCAATGGGTAACGAAAATAGCTCTAGTTACAGATTGGTAGCCCCGATTTGAAATCCGACTTCATACTTGAAAAGCAGACAAGAAGGGGAAGATTTTATATATCAGAATTTTTTTTCTGTAAAATGTTGCGAAAGGGGTCAAAACGGCAGTTAAATTTTGGGAAAGTTTGAAAAACATGTGGTAGTGCATTTAGAGAAACTGCTCTAACACAAGTTCCATACTGAATAATCCTTCTCCGCATTTGACAAGCAGAGAAGAAGAGGAAGGTTTTAATCGAAAATATTTTTTGTCAAACTCTTTGGTTTAGTGGTCAAAATGATAGTTGTTTGGAAATAAATGAATCTTCTAACTTCTGACATGTTTTACAAAAACCTAAAAGACATGCAATGGGTAACGAAAATAGCTCTAGTTACAGATTGGTAGCCCCGATTTGAAATCCGACTTTGTACTTGAAAAGCAGACAAGAAGGGGAAGATTTTATATAGCAGACATTTTTTTTCTGTAAAATGTTGCGAAAGGGGTCAAAACGGAAGTTAAATTTTGGGAAAGTTTGAAAAACATGTGGTACTGCATTTAGAGAAACTGCTCTAACGTAAGTTCCATACTGAATAAACGTTCTCCGCATTTGACAAGCAGAGAAGTAGAGGAAGGTTTTAATCCAAAATATTTTTTGTCAAACTCTTTGTGGTCAAAATGATAGTTGTTTGGAAATAAGGAATCTTCTAACTTCTGACATGTTTTACAAAAACCTAGAAGACATGCAATGGGTTACGAAAATAGCTCTAGTTACAGATTGGTAGCCCCGATTTGAAATCCGACTTCATACTTGAAAGCAGACAAGAAGGGGAGATTTAATATAGCAGAAATTTTTTTCTATAAAATGTTGCGAAAGGGGTCAAAACAGCAGTTAAAGTTTGGGAAAGTTTGAAAAAAATGTGGCAGTGCATTTAGAGAAACTGCTCTAACGTAAGTTCCATACTGAATAAACGTTCTCCGCATTTTCCAAGCAGAGAAGTAGAGGAAGGTTTTAATCCAACATATTTTTTGTCAAACTCTTTGTTTTAGTGGTCAAAATGATAATAGTTTGGAAATAAATGAATCTTCTAAATTCTGACATGTTTTACAAAAACCTAAAAGACATGCAATGGGTTACAAAAATAGCTCTATTTACAGATCGGTAGCCACGATTTGAAAACCGACTTCATACTTGAAAAGCAGACAAGAAGGGGAAGATTTTATATAGCAGAATTCTTTTTCTGTAAAATGTTGCGAAAGGGGTCAAAACGGCAGTTAAATTTTGGGAAAGTTTGAAAAACATGTGGTAGTGCATTTAGAGAAACTGCTCTAACGTAAGTTCCATACTGAATAAACGTTCTCCGCATTTGACAAGCAGAGAAGTAGAGGAAGGTTTTAATCCAAAATGTTTTTTGTCAAACTCTTTGGTTTAGTGGTCAAAATGATAGTTGTTTGGAAATAAATGAATCTTCTAACTTCTGACATGTTTTACAAAAACCTAAAAGACATGCAATGGGTTACGAAAATAGATCTAGTTACATATTGGTAGCCCCGATTTGAAATCCAACTTCGTACTTGAAAAGCAGACAAGAAGGGGAAGATTTTACACAGCTGAATTTTTTTTTCTGTAAAATGTTGCGAAAGGGGTCAAAACGGCAGTTAAAGTTTGTGAAAGTTTGAAAAACATGTGGTAGTGCATTTAGAGAAACTGCTCTAAAGTAAGTTCAATACTGAATAAACGTTCTCCGCATTTGACAAGCAGAGAAGTATGGGAAGGTTTTAATCCAAAATATTTTTTGTCAAACTCTTTGGTTTAGTGGTCAAAATGATAGTTGTTTGGAAATAAATGAATCTTCTAACTTCTGACATGTTTTACAAAACCTAAAAGACATGCAATGGGTTACGAAAATAGCTCTAGTTACATATTGGTAGCCCCGATTTGAAATCCGACTTCGTACTTGAAAAGCAGACAAGAAGGGGAAGAGTTTATATAGCAGACATTTTTTTCTATAAAATGTTGCGAAAGGGGTCAAAACGGCAGTTAGTTTGGGAAAGTTTGAAAAACTTGTGGTAGTGCATTTAGAGAAACTGCTCTAACGTAAGTTCCATACTGAATAAACGTTCTCCGCATTTGACAAGCAGAGAAGTAGAGGAAGGTTTAATCCAAAATATTTTTTGTCAAACTCTTTGGTTTAGTGGTCAAAATGATAGTTGTTTGGAAATAAATGAATCTTCTAACATCTGACATGTTTTGCAAAAACATAAAAGACATGCAATGGGTTACGAAAATAGCTCTAGTTACATATTGGTAGCCCCGATTTGAAATCCGACTTCGTACTTGAAAAGCAGACAAGGGGAAGATTTTATATAGCATAATTTTTTTTCTGTAAAATGTTGCGAAAGGGGTCAAAACAGCAGTTAAAGTTTGGGAAAGTTTGAAAAAAATGTGGCAGTGCATTTAGAGAAACTGCTCTAACGTAATTTCCATACTGAATAAACGTTCTCCGCATTTGACAAGCAGAGAAGTAGAGGAAGGTTTTAATCCAACATAATTTTTGTCAAACTCTTTGGTTTAGTGGTCAAAATGATAGTTGTTTGGAAATAAATGAATCTTCTAAATTCTGACATGTTTTACAAAAACCTAAAAGACATGCAATGGGTTACGAAAATAGCTCTATTTACAGATCGGTAGCCCCAATTTGAAATCCGACTTCATACTTGAAAAGCAGACAAGAAGGGGAAGATTTTATATAGCTGAATTTTTTTTTCTGTAAAATGTTGCGAAAGGGGTCAAAACGGCAGTTAAAGTTTGTGAAAGTTTGAAAAACATGTGGTAGTGCATTTAGAGAAACTGCTCTAACGTAAGTTCAATACTGAATAAACGTTCTCCGCATTTGACAAGCAGAGAAGTAGGGGAAGATTTTAATCCAAAATATTTTTTGTCAAACTCTTTGGTTTAGTGGTCAAAATGATAGTTGTTTGGAAATAAATGAATCTTCTAAATTCTGACATGTTTTACAAAAACCTAAAAGACATGCAATGGGTTACGAAAATAGCTCTAGTTACAGATTGGTAGCCCCGATTTGAAATCCGACTTCATACTTGAAAGCAGACAAGAAGGGGAAGATTTAATATAGCAGACATTTTTTTCTGTAAAATGTTGCGAAAGGGGTCAAAACGGCAGTTTGGGAAAGTTTGAAAAACATGTGGTAGTGCATTTAGAGAAACTGCTCTAACGTAAGTTCCATACTGAATAAACGTTCTCCGCATTTAACAAGCAGAGAAGTAGAGGAAGGTTTTAATCCAAAATATTTTTTGTCAAACTCTTTGGTTTAGTGGTCAAAATGATAGTTGTTTGGAAATAAATGAATCTTCTAACATCTGACATGTTTTACAAAAACCTAAAAGACATGCAATGGGTTACGAAAATAGCTCTAGTTACATATTGGTAGTCCCGATTTGAAATCCGACTTCGTACTTGAAAAGCAGACAAGAAGGGGAAGATTTTATATAGCAGACATTTTTTTCTGTAAAATGTTGCGGATGGGGTCAAAACGGCAGTTGTTTGCGAAAGTTTGAAAAACATGTGCTGGCGTTAGTACAACTGTTGTAACGTAAGTTCCATACTGAATAAACTGTTTCCGCATTTGACAAGCAGAAGTAGAGGAAGGATTTAATCCAAAATTATTTTGTCTAACTCTTTTAGTGGTCAAAATGATAGTTGTTTGGAAATAAATGAATCTTCTAACTTCTGACATGTTTTACAAAAACCTAAAAGACATGAAATGGGTTACGAAAATAGCTCTAGTTACATATTGGTAGCCCCGATTTGAAATCCGACTTCATACTTGAAAAGCAGACAAGAAGGGGAAGATTTTATATATCAGAATTTTTTTTCTGTAAAATGTTGCGAAAGGGGTCAAAACGGCAGTTAAATTTTGGGAAAGTTTGAAAAACATGTGGTAGTGCATTTAGAGAAACTACTCTAACGCAAGTTCCATACTGAATAATCCTTCTCCGCATTTGACAAGCAGAG
Source organism: Salvelinus fontinalis (assembly GCF_029448725.1). NCBI lineage: Eukaryota > Metazoa > Chordata > Actinopteri > Salmoniformes > Salmonidae > Salvelinus > Salvelinus fontinalis. Next base: position 118,921 of record NW_026600545.1, read on the forward strand.
AAGAAGAGGAAGGTTTTAATCGAAAATATTTTTTGTCAAACTCTTTGGTTTAGTGGTCAAAATGATAGTTGTTTGGAAATAAATGAATCTTCTAACTTCTGACATGTTTTACAAAAACCTAAAAGACATGCAATGGGTTACGAAAATAGCTCTAGTTACATATTGGTAGCCCCGATTTGAAATCCGACTTCGTACTTGAAAAGCAGACAAGAAGGGGAAGATTTTATATAGCAGACATTTTTTTCTATAAAATGTTGCGAAAGGGGTCAAAACGGCAGTTAGTTTGGGAAAGTTTGAAAAACTCGTGGTAGTGCATTTAGAGAAACTGCTCTAACGTAAGTTCCATACTGAATAAACGTTCTCCGCATTTGACAAGCAGAGAAGTAGAGGAAGGTTTTAATCCAAAATATTTTTTGTCAAACTCTTTGTGGTCAAAATGATAGTTGTTTGGAAATAAATGAATCTTCTAACTTCTGACATGTTTTACAAAAACCTAAAAGACATGCAATGGGTAACGAAAATAGCTCTAGTTACAGATTGGTAGCCCCGATTTGAAATCCGACTTCATACTTGAAAAGCAGACAAGAAGGGGAAGATTTTATATATCAGAATTTTTTTTCTGTAAAATGTTGCGAAAGGGGTCAAAACGGCAGTTAAATTTTGGGAAAGTTTGAAAAACATGTGGTAGTGCATTTAGAGAAACTACTCTAACGCAAGTTCCATACTGAATAATCCTTCTCCGCATTTGACAAGCAGAGAAGAAGAGGAAGGTTTTAATCGAAAATATTTTTTGTCAAACTCTTTGGTTTAGTGGTCAAAATGATAGTTGTTTGGAAATAAATGAATCTTCTAACTTCTGACATGTTTTACAAAAACCTAAAAGACATGCAATGGGTTACGAAAATAGCTCTAGTTACATATTGGTAGCCCCGATTTGAAATCCGACTTCGTACTTGAAAAGCAGACAAGAAGGGGAAGATTTTATATAGCAGACATTTTTTTCTGTAAAATGTTGCGAAAGGGGTCAAAACGGCAGTTAGTTTGGGAAAGTTTGAAAAACTCGTGGTAGTGCATTTAGAGAAACTGCTCTAACGTAAGTTCCATACTGAATAAACTGTTTCCGCATTTGACAAGCAGAAGTAGAGGAAGGATTTAATCCAAAATATTTTTGTCTAACTCTTTTAGTGGTCAAAATGATAGTTGTTTGGAAATAAATGAATCTTCTAACTTCTGACATGTTTTACAAAAACCTAAAAGACATGCAATGGGTTACGGAAATAGCTCTAGTTACATATTGGTAGCCCCGATTTGAAATCCGACTTCATACTTGAAAAGCAGACAAGAAGGGGAAGATTTCATATATCAGAATTTTTTTTCTGTAAAATGTTGCGAAAGGGGTCAAAACGGCAGTTAAATTTTGGGAAAGTTTGAAAAACATGTGGTAGTGCATTTAGAGAAACTACTCTAACGCAAGTTCCATACTGAATAATCCTTCTCCGCATTTGACAAGCAGAGAAGAAGAGGAAGGTTTTAATCGAAAATATTTTTTGTCAAACTCTTTGGTTTAGTGGTCAAAATGATAGTTGTTTGGAAATAAATGAATCTTCTAACTTCTGACATGTTTTACAAAACCTAAAAGACATGCAATGGGTTACGAAAATAGCTCTAGTTACAGATTGGTAGCCCCGATTTGAAATCCGACTTCGTACTGGAAATGCAGACAAGAAGGGGAAGATTTTATAGAGCAGAATTTTTTTTCTGTAAAATGTTGCGAAAGGGGTCAAAACGGCAGTTAAAGTTTGGGAAAGTTTGAAAAACATATGGTAGTGCATTTAGAGAAACTGCTCTAACGTAAGTTCCATACTGAATAAACCTTCTCCGCATTTGACAAGCAGAGAAGAAGAGGAAGGTTTTAATCCAAAATATTTTTTGTCAAACTCTTTGGTTTAGTGGTCATAATGATAGATTTCGTAACCCATGTTTGGAAATGAATGAATCTGCTAACTTCTGACATGTTTTACAAAAACCTAAAAGACATGCAATGGGTTACGAAAATAGCTCTAGTCACAGACTGGTAGCCCCGATTTGAAATCCGACTTCATCCTTGAAAAGCAGACAAGAAGGGGGAGATTTTATATAGCAGACATTTTTTTCTGTAAAATGTTGCGGAAGGGGTCAAAACGGCAGTTGTTTGGGAAAGTTTGAAAACATGTGGTAGCGTTAGTAAAACTGTTGTAACGTAAGTTCCATACTGAATAAACTGTTTCCGCATTTGACAAGCAGAAGTAGAGGAAGGATTTAATCCAAAATATTTTTGTCTAACTCTTTTAGTGGTCAAAATGATAGTTGTTTGGAAATAAATGAATCTTCTAACTTCTGACATGTTTACAAAAACCTAGAAGACATGCAATGGGTTACGAAAATAGCTCTAGTTACAGATTGGTAGCCCCGATTTGAAAACCGACTTCATACTTGAAAGCAGACAAGAAGGGGAAGATTTAATATAGCAGACATTTTTTTCTATAAAATGTTGCGAAAGGGGTCAAAACAGCAGTTAAAGTTTGGGAAAGTTTGAAAAAAATGTGGCAGTGCATTTAGAGAAACTGCTCTAATGTAAGTTCAATACTGAATAAACGTTCTCCGCATTTGACAAGCAGAGAAGTATGGGAAGGTTTTAATCCAAAATATTTTTTGTCAAACTCTTTGGTTTAGTGGTCAAAATGATAGTTGTTTGGAAATAAATGAATCTTCTAACTTCTGACATGTTTTACAAAAACCTAAAAGACATGCAATGGGTTACGAAAATAGCTCTATTTACAGATCGGTAGCCCCGATTTGAAATCCGACTTCATACTTGAAAGCAAACAAGATGGGGAATATTTAATATAGCAGACATTTTTTTCTATAAAATGTTGCGAAAGGGGTCAAAACGGCAGTTAGTTTGGGAAAGTTTGAAAAACATGTGGCAGTGCATTTAGAGAAACTGCTCTAACGTAAGTTCCATACTGAATAAACGTTCTCCGCATTTGACAAGCAGAGAAGTAGAGGAAGGTTTTAATCCAAAATATTTTTTGTCAAACTCTTTGGTTTAGTGGTCAAAATGATAGTTGTTTGGAAATAAATGAATCTTCTAAATTCTGACATGTTTTACAAAAACCTAAAAGACATGCAATGGGTTACGAAAATAGCTCTAGTTACAGATCGGGAGCGCCGATTTGAAATCCGACTTCAGACTTGAAAAGCAGACAAGAAGGGGAAGATTTTATATAGCAGAATTTTTTTTCTGTAAAATGTTGCGAAAGGGGTCAAAACGGCAGTTAAATTTTCGGAAAGTTTGAAAAACATGTGGTAGTGCATTTAGAGAAACTGCTCTAACGTAAGTTCCATACTGAATAAACCTTCTCCGCATTTGACAAGCAGAGAAGAAGAGGAAGGTTTTAATCCAAAATATTTTTTGTCAAACTCTTTGGTTTAGTGGTCATAATGATAGATTTCGTAACCCATGTTTGGAAATGAATGAATCTGCTAACTTCTGACATGTTTTACAAAAACCTAAAAGACATGCAATGGGTTACGAAAATAGCTCTAGTCACAGACTGGTAGCCCCGATTTGAAATCCGACTTCATCCTTGAAAAGCAGACAAGAAGGGGGAGATTTTATATAGCAGACATTTTTTTCTGTAAAATGTTGCGGAAGGGGTCAAAACGGCAGTTGTTTGGGAAAGTTTGAAAACATGTGGTAGCGTTAGTAAAACTGTTGAAACGTAAGTTCCATACTGAATAAACTGTTTCCGCATTTGACAAGCAGAAGTAGAGGAAGGATTTAATCCAAAATATTTTTGTCTAACTCTTTTAGTGGTCAAAATGATAGTTGTTTGGAAATAAATGAATCTTCTAACTTCTGACATGTTTTACAAAAACCTAAAAGACATGCAATGGGTTACGAAAATAGCTCTATTTACAGATCGGTAGCCCCAATTTGAAATCCGACTTCATACTTGAAAAGCAGACAAGAAGGGGAAGATTTTATATAGCTGAATTTTTTTTTCTGTAAAATGTTGCGAAAGGGGTCAAAACGGCAGTTAAAGTTTGTGAAAGTTTGAAAAACATGTGGTAGTGCATTTAGAGAAACTGCTCTAACGTAAGTTCAATACTGAATAAACGTTCTCCGCATTTGACAAGCAGAGAAGTAGGGGAAGATTTTAATCCAAAATATTTTTTGTCAAACTCTTTGGTTTAGTGGTCAAAATGATAGTTGTTTGGAAATAAATGAATCTTCTAACATCTGACATGTTTTACAAAAACCTAAAAGACATGCAATGGGTTACGAAAATAGCTCTAGTTACATATTGGTAGCCCCGATTTGAAATCCGACTTCGTACTTGAAAAGCAGACAAGAATGGGAAGATTTTATATAGCAGACATTTTTTTCTGTAAAATGTTGCGGATGGGGTCAAAACGGCAGTTGTTTGGGAAAGTTTGAAAAACATGTGGTAGCGTTAGTACAACTGTTGTAACGTAAGTTCCATACTGAATAAACTGTTTCCGCATTTGACAAGCAGAAGTAGAGGAAGGATTTAATCCAAAATATTTTTGTCTAACTCTTTTAGTGGTCAAAATGATAGTTGTTTGGAAATAAATGAATCTTCTAACTTCTGACATGTTTTACAAAAACCTAAAAGACATGCAATGGGTTACGAAAATAGCTCTAGTTACATATTGGTAGGCCCGATTTGAAATCCGACTTCATACTTGAAAAGCAGACAAGAAGGGGAAGATTTTATATATCAGAATTTTTTTTCTGTAAAATGTTGCGAAAGGGGTCAAAACGGCAGTTAAATTTTGGGAAAGTTTGAAAAACAAGTGGTAGTGCATTTAGAGAAACTGCTCTAACGCAAGTTCCATACTGAATAATCCTTCTCCGCATTTGACAAGCAGAGAAGAAGAGGAAGGTTTTAATCGAAATATTTTTTGTCAAACTCTTTGGTTTAGTGGTCAAAATGATAGTTGTTTGGAAATAAATGAATCTTCTAACTTCTGACATGTTTTACAAAAACCTGAAAGACATGCAATGGGTTACGAAAATAGCTCTAGTTACATATTGGTAGCCCCGATTTGAAATCCGACTTCGTACTTGAAAAGCAGACAAGAAGGGGTAGATTTTATATAGCTGTCACGCCCTGGCCTTAGTATTCTTTGTTTTCTTTATTATTTTAGTTAGGTCAGGGTGTGACATGGGGAATGTTTGTGTTTTGTTGGTTTTGGGTGTTTTTTATGGTAAAGGGGTTGTTGTATAGTATATGGGTTTGTGTGGAGTACATGTGTCTAGTGTTGTCTATGTATGTTTAGTGGTCTAGGAGAGTCTATGGTTACCTGAATGAGTTCCCAATTAGAGACAGCTGATTTCGGTTGTCTCTGATTGGGAGCCTTATTTAGGGTAGCCATAGGCTCTCATTGGTTGTGGGTAATTGTCTATGTCAGAACGTTTGTAGCCAGTGTGTGCACATCGTTATTTAGCTTCACGATCATTTGTTGTTTTGTTAATTTGTATTAAGTGTTTCGTGTTTATTTTTCGTCATCTTTATAATAAAAGAAGATGGCTTATTTTCCAAGTGCTGCGTTTTGGTCCGTCAATCCTCCACATGATCGTGACAGAATTACCCACCATTATAGGACCAAGCGGCATGGAAAGCGGCAACAGGACCTACCTACACAAGATTCATGGACATGGGAGGAGATACTGGATGGTAAGGGGCCGTGGGCTCAACCGGGAGAATATCGCCTTCCTCGTGAAGAGCTGGAGGCAGCTAAAGCCGAGAGGAGGCGATATGAGGAGGCAGCACGGAGACAAGGCTGGAAACCCGTGAGTACAACCCAAAAATTTCTTGGGGGAGGCCTTAAAGGGAGTGTGGCGAAGCCAGGTACGAAACTTGCGCCTACTCCCTGTACTTACCGTGGAGAGCGGGAGTACGGGCAGACACCGTGTTACGCAGTAGAGCGCACGGTGTCTCCTGTACGCGTGCATAGCCCGGTTCGGTACATTTCAGCTCCACGTATCGGCCGGGCTAGACTGAGCGTTGAGCCGTATGTCATGAGCCGGCCCAACGCATCTGGTCACCAGTGCATCTCCTCGGGCCGGCGTACATGGCACCAGCCTTACGCATGGTGTCCCCGGTTCGCCTACATAGGCCGGTGCGGGTTATTCCACCTCCCCGCACTGGTCAGGCGACGGGGAGCATACAACCAGGTAAGGTTGGGCAGGCTCGGCGTTCAAGGGAGCCAGTACGCCTGCACGGTCCGGTATTTCCGGCGCCACCTCCAGGCCTACAGTGCGCCTCAGCCGGCAGGAGTCTGCCGTCTGCACAGCGATGACTGAACTGCCCGTCTGCCAAGCGCCATCTGAGCCATCCGTCTCCCCAACGCCATCTGAGCCATCCGTCTCCCCAGCGCCATCTGAGCCATCCGTCTGCAATGAGCCTGCAAAGCCGCCCGTCTGCCATGAGCCTGCAAAGCCGCCCGTCTGCCATGAGCCTGCAAAGCCGCCCGTCTGCCATGAGCCCACTGAGCCGTCCGCCAGACAGGAGCCGCTAGAGCCGCCAGCCAGACAGGAGCCGCTAGAGCCGTCTGTCAGACAGGATCTGCCAGAGCCGCCAACCAGACAGGAGCAGCCAGATCAGTCAGCCAGCCATGAGCAGCCAGATCCGTCAGCCAGCCATGAGCAGCCAGATCCGTCAGCTAGCCATGAGCAGCCAGATCCGTCAGCTAGCCATGAGCAGCCAGATCCGTCAGCTAGCCAAGAGCAGCCAGATCCGTCAGCTAGCCATGAGCAGCCAGATCCGTCAGCTAGCCATGAGCAGCCAGATCCGTCAGCTAGCCATGAGCAGCCAGATCCGTCAGCTAGCCATGAGCAGCCAGATCCGTCAGCTAGCCATGAGCAGCCAGATCCGTCAGCCAGCCATGAGCAGCCAGATCTGTCAGCCAGCCATGAGCAGCCAGATCAGTCAGCCAGCCATGAGCAGCCAGATCAGTCAGCCAGCCATGAGCAGCCAGATCAGTCAGCCAGCCATGAGCAGCCAGATCCGTTAGCCAGCCATGAGCAGCCAGATCTGTCAGCCAGCCATGGGCCGTCCCTCAGTCCGGAGCTGCAGTCCCTCAGTCCGGAGCTGCAGTCCCTCAGTCCGGAGCTGCCATTCCTCAGTCCGGAGCTGCCATTCCTCAGTCCGGAGCTGCCCCTTACCCTGGTGCTGCCCCTTACCCTGGTGCTGCCCCTTACCCTGGTACTGCCCCTTACCCTGGTACTGCCCCTGACCCTGGTACTGCCCCTGACCCTGGTACTGGCCCTTAGTCCGGAGCTGTCCCTTAGTCCGGAACTGCCCCTTAATGCAATGGGGTTAATGTGGAGAGGGGTCATTTTGAAGAAGCTAAGGAGGTGGTTAGGGACTGTTGTGACGTGGGGACCACGACCAGAGCCGGAGCCGCCACCGTGGATGGAAGCCCACCCAGACCCTCCCCTAGACTGTGTAATGGTGCGCCCGGAGTTCGCACCTTAAGGGGGGGGTTATGTCACGCCCTGGCCTTAGTATTCTTTGTTTTCTTTATTATTTTAGTTAGGTCAGGGTGTGACATGGGCAATGTTTGTGTTTTGTTGGTTTTGGGTGTTTTTTATGATAAAGGGGTTGTTGTATAGTATATGGGTTTGTGTGGAGTACATGTGTCTAGTGTTGTCTATGTATGTTTAGTGGTCTAGGAGAGTCTATGGTTACCTGAATGAGTTCCCAATTAGAGACAGCTGATTTCGGTTGTCTCTGATTGGGAGCCTTATTTAGGGTAGCCATAGGCTCTCATTGGTTGTGGGTAATTGTCTATGTCAGAACGTTTGTAGCCAGTGTGTGCACATCGTTATTTAGCTTCACGATCATTTGTTGTTTTGTTAATTTGTATTAAGTGTTTCGTGTTTATTTTTCGTCATCTTTATAATAAAAGAAGATGGCTTATTTTCCAAGTGCTGCGTTTTGGTCCGTCAATCCTCCACATGATAGTGACAATAGCAGACATTTTTTTCTATAAAATGTTGCGAAAGGGGTCAAAACGGCAGTTAAAGTTTGGGAAAGTTTGAAAAACATATGGTAGTGCATTTAGAGAAACTGCTCTAACGTAAGTTCCATACTGAATAAACCTTCTCCGCATTTGACAAGCAGAGAAGAAGAGGAAGGTTTTAATCCAAAATATTTTTTGTCAAACTCTTTGGTTTAGTGGTCATAATGATAGATTTCGTAACCCATGTTTGGAAATGAATGAATCTGCTAACTTCTGACATGTTTTACAAAAACCTAAAAGACATGCAATGGGTTACGAAAATAGCTCTAGTCACAGACTGGTAGCCCCGATTTGAAATCCGACTTCATCCTTGAAAAGCAGACAAGAAGGGGGAGATTTTATATAGCAGACATTTTTTTCTGTAAAATGTTGCGGAAGGGGTCAAAACGGCAGTTGTTTGGGAAAGTTTGAAAACATGTGGTAGCGTTAGTAAAACTGTTGAAACGTAAGTTCCATACTGAATAAACTGTTTCCGCATTTGACAAGCAGAAGTAGAGGAAGGATTTAATCCAAAATATTTTTGTCTAACTCTTTTAGTGGTCAAAATGATAGTTGTTTGGAAATAAATGAATCTTCTAACTTCTGACATGTTTTACAAAAACCTAAAAGACATGCAATGGGTTACGAAAATAGCTCTATTTACAGATCGGTAGCCCCAATTTGAAATCCGACTTCATACTTGAAAAGCAGACAAGAAGGGGAAGATTTTATATAGCTGAATTTTTTTTTCTGTAAAATGTTGCGAAAGGGGTCAAAACGGCAGTTAAAGTTTGTGAAAGTTTGAAAAACATGTGGTAGTGCATTTAGAGAAACTGCTCTAACGCAAGTTCCATACTGAATAATCCTTCTCCGCATTTGACAAGCAGAGAAGAAGAGGAAGGTTTTAATCGAAAATATTTTTTGTCAAACTCTTTGGTTTAGTGGTCAAAATGATAGTTGTTTGGAAATAAATGAATCTTCTAACTTCTGACATGTTTTACAAAAACCTAAAAGACATGCAATGGGTTACGAAAATAGCTCTACTTACATATTGGTAGCCCCGATTTGAAATCCGACTTCGTACTTGAAAAGCAGACAAGAAGGGGAAGATTTTATATAGCAGACATTTTTTTCTATAAAATGTTGCGAAAGGGGTCAAAACGGCAGTTAGTTTGGGAAAGTTTGAAAAACTCGTGGTAGTGCATTTAGAGAAACTGCTCTAACGTAAGTTCCATACTGAATAAACGTTCTCCGCATTTGACAAGCAGAGAAGTAGAGGAAGGTTTTAATCCAAAATATTTTTTGTCAAACTCTTTGTGGTCAAAATGATAGTTGTTTGGAAATAAATGAATCTTCTAACTTCTGACATGTTTTACAAAAACCTAAAAGACATGCAATGGGTAACGAAAATAGCTCTAGTTACAGATTGGTAGCCCCGATTTGAAATCCGACTTTGTACTTGAAAAGCAGACAAGAAGGGGAAGATTTTATATAGCATAATTTTTTTTCTGTAAAATGTTGCGAAAGGGGTCAAAACGGAAGTTAAATTTTGGGAAAGTTTGAAAAACATGTGGTACTGCATTTAGAGAAACTGCTCTAACGTAAGTTCCATACTGAATAAACGTTCTCCGCATTTGACAAGCAGAGAAGTAGAGGAAGGTTTTAATCCAAAATATTTTTTGTCAAACTCTTTGGTTTAGTGGTCATAATGATAGTTGTTTGGAAATAAATGAATCTTCTAACTTCTGACATGTTTTACAAAAACCTAAAAGACATGCAATGGGTTACGAAAATAGCTCTAGTTACAGATCGGGAGCGCCGATTTGAAATCCGACTTCATACTTGAAAAGCAGACAAGAAGGGGAAGATTTTATATAGCAGAATTTTTTTTCTGTAAAATGTTGCGAAAGGGGTCAAAACGGCAGTTAAATTTTCGGAAAGTTTGAAAAACATGTGGTAGTGCATTTAGAGAAACTGCTCTAACGTAAGTTCCATACTGAATAAACCTTCTCCGCATTTGACAAGCAGAGAAGAAGAAGAAGGTTTTAATCCAAAATATTTTTTGTCAAACTCTTTGGTTTAGTGGTCATAATGATAGATTTCGTAACCCATGTTTGGAAATGAATGAATCTGCTAACTTTTGACATGTTTTACAAAAACCTAAAAGACATGCAATGGGTTACGAAAATAGCTCTAGTCACAGACTGGTAGCCCCGATTTGAAATCCGTCTTCATCCTTGAAAAGCAGACAAGAAGGGGGAGATTTTATATAGCAGACATTTTTTTCTGTAAAATGTTGCGGAAGGGGTCAAAACGGCAGTTGTTTGGGAAAGTTTGAAAACATGTGGTAGCGTTAGTAAAACTGTTGTAACGTAAGTTCCATACTGAATAAACTGTTTCCGCATTTGACAAGCAGAAGTAGAGGAAGGATTTAATCCAAAATATTTTTGTCTAACTCTTTTAGTGGTCAAAATGATAGTTGTTTGGAAATAAATGAATCTTCTAACTTCTGACATGTTTTACAAAAACCTAAAAGACATGCAATGGGTTACGAAAATAGCTCTAGTTACAGATTGGTAGCCCCGATTTGAAATCCGACTTCGTACTGGAAATGCAGACAAGAAGGGGAAGATTTTATAGAGCAGAATTTTTTTTCTGTAAAATGTTGCGAAAGGGGTCAAAACGGCAGTTAAAGTTTGGGAAAGTTTGAAAAACATATGGTAGTGCATTTAGAGAAACTGCTCTAACGTAAGTTCCATACTGAATAAACGTTCTCCGCATTTAACAAGCAGAGAAGTAGAGGAAGGTTTTAATCCAAAATATTTTTTGTCAAACTCTTTGGTTTAGTGGTCAAAATGATAGTTGTTTGGAAATAAATGAATCTTCTTAACATCTGACATGTTTTACAAAAACCTAAAAGACATGCAATGGGTTACGAAAATAGCTCTAGTTACATATTGGTAGCCCCGATTTGAATTCCGACTTCGTACTTGAAAAGCAGACAAGAAGGGGAAGATTTTATAAAGCAGACATTTTTTTCTGTAAAATGTTGCGGATGGGGTCAAAACGGCAGTTGTTTGGGAAAGTTTGAAAAACATGTGGTAGCGTTAGTACAACTGTTGTAACGTAAGTTCCATACTGAATAAACTGTTTCCGCATTTGACAAGCAGAAGTAGAGGAAGGATTTAATCCAAAATATTTTTGTCTAACTTTTTTAGTGGTCAAAATGATAGTTGTTTGGAAATAAATGAATCTTCTAACTTCTGACATGTTTTACAAAAACCTAAAAGACATGCAATGGGTTACGAAAATAGCTCTAGTTACATATTGGTAGCCCCGATTTGAAATCCGACTTCATACTTGAAAAGCAGACAAGAAGGGGAAGATTTTATATATCAGAATTTTTTTTCTGTAAAATGTTGCGAAAGGGGTCAAAACGGCAGTTAAATTTTGGGAAAGTTTGAAAAACATGTGGTAGTGCATTTAGAGAAACTGCTCTAACGCAAGTTCCATACTGAATAATCCTTCTCCGCATTTGACAAGCAGAGAAGAAGAGGAAGGTTTTAATCGAAAATATTTTTTGTCAAACTCTTTGGTTTAGTGGTCAAAATGATAGTTGTTTGGAAATAAATGAATCTTCTAACTTCTGACATGTTTTACAAAAACCTAAAAGACATGCAATGGGTTACGAAAATAGCTCTAGTTACATATTGGTAGCCCCGATTTGAAATCCGACTTCGTACTTGAAAAGCAGACAAGAAGGGGAAGATTTTATATAGCAGACATTTTTTTCTATAAAATGTTGCGAAAGGGGTCAAAACGGCAGTTAGTTTGGGAAAGTTTGAAAAACTCGTGGTAGTGCATTTAGAGAAACTGCTCTAACGTAAGTTCCATACTGAATAAACGTTCTCCGCATTTGACAAGCAGAGAAGTAGAGGAAGGTTTTAATCCAAAATATTTTTTGTCAAACTCTTTATGGTCAAAATGATAGTTGTTTGGAAATAAGGAATCTTCTAACTTCTGACATGTTTTACAAAAACCTAGAAGACATGCAATGGGTTACGAAAATAGCTCTAGTTACAGATTGGTAGCCCCGATTTGAAAACCGACTTCATACTTGAAAGCAGACAAGAAGGGGAAGATTTTATATAGCAGAATTTTTTTTCTATAAAATGTTGCGAAAGGGGTCAAAACAGCAGTTAAAGTTTAGGAAAGTTTGAAAAAAATGTGGCAGTGCTTTTAGAGAAACTGCTCTAACGTAAGTTCAATACTGAATAAACGTTCTCCGCATTTGACAAGCAGAGAAGTATGGGAAGGTTTTAATCCAAAATATTTTTTTGTCAAACTCTTTGGTTTAGTGGTCAAAATGATAGTTGTTTGGAAATAAATGAATCTTCTAACTTCTGACATGTTTTACAAAAACCTAAAAGACATGCAATGGGTTACGAAAATAGCTCTATTTACAGATCGGTAGCCCCGATTTGAAATCCGACTTCATACTTGAAAGCAAACAAGATGGGGAATATTTAATATAGCAGACATTTTTTTCTATAAAATGTTGCAAAAGGGGTAAAAACGGCAGTTAGTTTGGGAAAGTTTGAAAAACATGTGGTAGTTCATTTAGAGAAACTGCTCTAACGTAAGTACCATACTGAATAAACGTTCTCCGCATTTGACAAGCAGAGAAGTAGAGGAAGGTTTTAATCCAAAATATTTTTTGTCAAACTCTGGTTTAGTGGTCATAATGATAGATTTCGTAACCCATGTTTGGAAATGAATGAATCTGCTAACTTCTGACATGTTTTACAAAAACCTAAAAGACATGCAATGGGTTACGAAAATAGCTCTAGTCACAGACTGGTAGCCCCGATTTGAAATCCGACTTCGTCCTTGAAAAGCAGACAAGAAGGGGGAGATTTTATATAGCAGACATTTTTTTCTGTAAAATGTTGCGGAAGGGGTCAAAACGGCAGTTGTTTGGGAAAGTTTGAAAAACATATGGTAGTGCATTTAGAGAAACTGCTCTAACGTAAGTTCCATACTGAATAAACGTTCTCCGCATTTAACAAGCAGAGAAGTAGAGGAAGGTTTTAATCCAAAATATTTTTTGTCAAACTCTTTGGTTTAGTGGTCAAAATGATAGTTGTTTGGAAATAAATGAATCTTCTAACTTCTGACATGTTTTACAAAAACCTAAAAGACATGCAATGGGTTACGAAAATAGCTCTAGTTAAATATTGGTAGCCCCGATTTGAAATCCGACTTCGTACTTGAAAAGCAGACAAGAAGGGGAAGATTTTATATAGCAGACATTTTTTTCTGTAAAATGTTGCGGATGGGGTCAAAACGGCAGTTGTTTGGGAAAGTTTGAAAAACATGTGGTAGCGTTAGTACAACTGTTGTAACGTAAGTTCCATACTGAATAAACTGTTTCCGCATTTGACAAGCAGAAGTAGAGGAAGGATTTAATCCAAAATATTTTTGTCTAACTCTTTTAGTGGTCAAAATGATAGTTGTTTGGAAATAAATGAATCTTCTAACTTCTGACATGTTTTACAAAAACCTAAAAGACATGCAATGGGTTACGAAAATAGCTCTAGTTAAATATTGGTAGCCCCGATTTGAAATCCGACTTCATACTTGAAAAGCAGACAAGAAGGGGAAGATTTTATATATCAGAATTTTTTTTCTGTAAAATGTTGCGAAAGGGGTCAGGCAGTTAAATTTTGGGAAAGTTTGAAAAATATGTGGTAGTGCATTTAGAGAAACTGCTCTAACGCAAGTTCCATACTGAATAATCCTTCTCCGCATTTGACAAGCAGAAAAGAAGAGGAAGGTTTTAATCGAAAATATTTTTTGTCAAACTCTTTGGTTTAGTGGTCAAAAGGATAGTTGTTTGGAAATAAATGAATCTTCTAACTTCTGACATGTTTTACAAAAACCTAAAAGACATGCAATGGGTTACGAAAATAGCTCTAGTTACATATTGGTAGCCCCGATTTGAAATCCGACTTCGTACTTGAAAAGCAGACAAGAAGGGGAAGATTTTATATAGCATAATTTTTTTTCTGTAAAATGTTGCGAAAGGGGTCAAAACGGAAGTAAAATTTTGGGAAAGTTTGAAAAACATGTGGTACTGCATTTAGAGAAACTGCTCTAACGTAAGTTCCATACTGAATAAATGTTCTCCGCATTTGACAAGCAGAGAAGTAGAGGAAGGTTTTAATCCAAAATATTTTTTGTCAAACTCTTTATGGTCAAAATGATAGTTGTTTGGAAATAAGGAATCTTCTAACTTCTGACATGTTTTACAAAAACCTAGAAGACATGCAATGGGTTACGAAAATAGCTCTAGTTACAGATTGGTAGCCCCGATTTGAAAACCGACTTCATACTTGAAAGCAGACAAGAAGGGGAAGATTTAATATAGCAGAAATTTTTTTCTATAAAATGTTGCGAAAGGGGTCAAAACAGCAGTTAAAGTTTAGGAAAGTTTGAAAAAAATGTGGCAGTGCATTTAGAGAAACTGCTCTAACATAAGTTCAATACTGAATAAACGTTCTCCGCATTTGACAAGCAGAGAAGTATGGGAAGGTTTTAATCCAAAATATTTTTTGTCAAACTCTTTTAGTGGTCAAAATGATAGTTGTTTGGAAATAAATGAATCTTCTAACTTCTGACATGTTTTACAAAAACCTAAGACATGCAATGGGTTACGAAAATAGCTCTAGTTACAGATTGTTAGCCCCGATTTGAAATCCGACTTCGTACTGGAAATGCAGACAAGAAGGGGAAGATTTTATAGAGCAGGATTTTTTTCTGTAAAATGTTGCGAAAGGGGTCAAAACGGCAGTTAAAGTTTGGGAAAGTTTGAAAAACATATGGTAGTGCATTTAGAGAAACTGCTCTAACGTAAGTACCATACTGAATAAACCTTCTCCGCATTTGACAAGCAGAGAAGTAGAGGAAGGTTTTAATCCAAAATATTTTTTGTCAAACTCTGGTTTAGTGGTCATAATGATAGATTTCGTAACCCATGTTTGGAAATGAATGAATCTGCTAACTTCTGACATGTTTTACAAAAACCTAAAAGACATGCAATGGGTTACGAAAATAGCTCTAGTCACAGACTGGTAGCCCCAATTTGAAATCCGACTTCGTCCTTGAAAGCGGACAAGAAGGGGGAGATTTTATATAGCAGACATTTTTTTCTGTAAAATGTTGCTGAAGGGGTCAAAACGGCAGTTGTTTGGGAAAGTTTGAAAACATGTGGTAGCGTTAGTAAAACTGTTGTAACGTAAGTTCCATACTGAATAAACTGTTTCCGCATTTGACAAGCAGAAGTAGAGGAAGGATTTAATCCAAAATATTTTTGTCTAACTCTTTTAGTGGTCAAAATGATAGTTGTTTGGAAATAAATGAATCTTCTAACTTCTGACATGTTTTATAAAAACCTAAAAGACATGCAATGGGTTACGAAAATAGCTCTAGTTACAGATTGGTAGCCCCGATTTGAAATCCGACTTCGTACTGGAAATGCAGACAAGAAGGGGAAGATTTTATAGAGCAGAATTTTTTTTCTGTAAAATGTTGCGAAAGGGGTCAAAACGGCAGTTAAATTTTGGGAAAGTTTGAAAAACATGTGGTAGTGCATTTAGAGAAACTGCTCTAACGCAAGTTCCATACTGAATAATCCTTCTCCGCATTTGACAAGCAGAGAAGAAGAGGAAGGTTTTAATCGAAAATATTTTTTGTCAAACTCTTTGGTTTAGTGGTCAAAATGATAGTTGTTTGGAAATAAATGAATCTTCTAACTTCTGACATGTTTTACAAAAACCTAAAAGACATGCAATGGGTTACGAAAATAGCTCTAGTTACATATTGGTAGCCCCGATTTGAAATCCGACTTCGTACTTGAAAAGCAGACAAGAAGGGGAAGATTTTATATAGCAGACATTTTTTTCTATAAAATGTTGCGAAAGGGGTCAAAACGGCAGTTAGTTTGGGAAAGTTTGAAAAACTCGTGGTAGTGCATTTAGAGAAACTGCTCTAACGTAAGTTCCATACTGAATAAATGTTCTCCGCATTTGACAAGCAGAGAAGTAGAGGAAGGTTTTAATCCAAAATATTTTTTGTCAAACTCTTTATGGTCAAAATGATAGTTGTTTGGAAATAAGGAATCTTCTAACTTCTGACATGTTTTACAAAAACCTAGAAGACATGCAATGTGTTACGAAAATAGCTCTAGTTACAGATTGGTAGCCCCGATTTGAAAACCGACTTCATACTTGAAAGCAGACAAGAAGGGGAAGATTTAATATAGCAGAAATTTTTTTCTATAAAATGTTGCGAAAGGGGTCAAAACAGCAGTTAAAGTTTAGGAAAGTTTGAAAAAAATGTGGCAGTGCATTTAGAGAAACTGCTCTAACGTAAGTTCAATACTGAATAAACGTTCTCCGCATTTGACAAGCAGAGAAGTATGGGAAGGTTTTAATCCAAAATATTTTTTGTCAAACTCTTTTAGTGGTCAAAATGATAGTTGTTTGGAAATAAATGAATCTTCTAACTTCTGACATGTTTTACAAAAACCTAAGACATGCAATGGGTTACGAAAATAGCTCTAGTTACAGATTGGTAGCCCCGATTTGAAATCCGACTTCGTACTGGAAATGCAGACAAGAAGGGGAAGATTTTATAGAGCAGGATTTTTTTCTGTAAAATGTTGCGAAAGGGGTCAAAACGGCAGTTAAAGTTTGGGAAAGTTTGAAAAACATATGGTAGTGCATTTAGAGAAACTGCTCTAACGTAAGTACCATACTGAATAAACCTTCTCCGCATTTGACAAGCAGAGAAGTAGAGGAAGGTTTTAATCCAAAATATTTTTTGTCAAACTCTGGTTTAGTGGTCATAATGATAGATTTCGTAACCCATGTTTGGAAATGAATGAATCTGCTAACTTCTGACATGTTTTACAAAAACCTAAAAGACATGCAATGGGTTACGAAAATAGCTCTAGTCACAGACTGGTAGCCCCAATTTGAAATCCGACTTCGTCCTTGAAAGCGGACAAGAAGGGGGAGATTTTATATAGCAGACATTTTTTTCTGTAAAATGTTGCTGAAGGGGTCAAAACGGCAGTTGTTTGGGAAAGTTTGAAAACATGTGGTAGCGTTAGTAAAACTGTTGTAACGTAAGTTCCATACTGAATAAACTGTTTCCGCATTTGACAAGCAGAAGTAGAGGAAGGATTTAATCCAAAATATTTTTGTCTAACTCTTTTAGTGGTCAAAATGATAGTTGTTTGGAAATAAATGAATCTTCTAACTTCTGACATGTTTTATAAAAACCTAAAAGACATGCAATGGGTTACGAAAATAGCTCTAGTTACAGATTGGTAGCCCCGATTTGAAATCCGACTTCGTACTGGAAATGCAGACAGGAAGGGGAAGATTTTATAGAGCAGAATTTTTTTTCTGTAAAATGTTGCGAAAGGGGTCAAAACGGCAGTTAAATTTTGGGAAAGTTTGAAAAACATGTGGTAGTGCATTTAGAGAAACTGCTCTAACGCAAGTTCCATACTGAATAATCCTTCTCCGCATTTGACAAGCAGAGAAGAAGAGGAAGGTTTTAATCGAAAATATTTTTTGTCAAACTCTTTGGTTTAGTGGTCAAAATGATAGTTGTTTGGAAATAAATGAATCTTCTAACTTCTGACATGTTTTACAAAAACCTAAAAGACATGCAATGGGTTACGAAAATAGCTCTAGTTACATATTGGTAGCCCCGATTTGAAATCCGACTTCGTACTTGAAAAGCAGACAAGAAGGGGAAGATTTTATATAGCAGACATTTTTTTCTATAAAATGTTGCGAAAGGGGTCAAAACGGCAGTTAGTTTGGGAAAGTTTGAAAAACTCGTGGTAGTGCATTTAGAGAAACTGCTCTAACGTAAGTTCCATACTGAATAAATGTTCTCCGCATTTGACAAGCAGAGAAGTAGAGGAAGGTTTTAATCCAAAATATTTTTTGTCAAACTCTTTATGGTCAAAATGATAGTTGTTTGGAAATAAGGAATCTTCTAACTTCTGACATGTTTTACAAAAACCTAGAAGACATGCAATGTGTTACGAAAATAGCTCTAGTTACAGATTGGTAGCCCCGATTTGAAAACCGACTTCATACTTGAAAGCAGACAAGAAGGGGAAGATTTAATATAGCAGAAATTTTTTTCTATAAAATGTTGCGAAAGGGGTCAAAACAGCAGTTAAAGTTTAGGAAAGTTTGAAAAAAATGTGGCAGTGCATTTAGAGAAACTGCTCTAACGTAAGTTCAATACTGAATAAACGTTCTCCGCATTTGACAAGCAGAGAAGTATGGGAAGGTTTTAATCCAAAATATTTTTTGTCAAACTCTTTGGTTTAGTGGTCAAAATGATAGTTGTTTGGAAATAAAGGAATCTTTGGTTTAGTGGTCATAATGATAGATTTCGTAACCCATGTTTCGAAATGAATGAATCTGCTAACTTTTGACATGTTTTACAAAAACCTAAAAGACATGCAATGGGTTACGAAAATAGCTCTAGTCACAGACTGGTAGCCCCGATTTGAAATCCGTCTTCATCCTTGAAAAGCAGACAAGAAGGGGGAGATTTTATATAGCAGACATTTTTTTCTGTAAAATGTTGCGGAAGGGGTCAAAACGGCAGTTGTTTGGGAAAGTTTGAAAACATGTGGTAGCGTTAGTAAAACTGTTGTAACGTAAGTTCCATACTGAATAAACTGTTTCCGCATTTGACAAGCAGAAGTAGAGGAAGGATTTAATCCAAAATATTTTTGTCTAACTCTTTTAGTGGTCAAAATGATAGTTGTTTGGAAATAAATGAATCTTCTAACTTCTGACATGTTTTACAAAAACCTAAAAGACATGCAATGGGTTACGAAAATAGCTCTAGTTACAGATTGGTAGCCCCGATTTGAAATCCGACTTCGTACTGGAAATGCAGACAAGAAGGGGAAGATTTTATAGAGCAGAATTTTTTTTCTGTAAAATGTTGCGAAAGGGGTCAAAACGGCAGTTAAAGTTTGGGAAAGTTTGAAAAACATATGGTAGTGCATTTAGAGAAACTGCTCTAACGTAAGTTCCATACTGAATAAACCTTCTCCGCATTTGACAAGCAGAGAAGTAGAGGAACGTTTTAATCCAAAATATTTTTTGTCAAACTCTTTGGTTTAGTGGTCAAAATGATAGATTTCGTAACCCATGTTTGGAAATGAATGAATCTGCTAACTTCTGACATGTTTTACAAAAACCTAAAAGACATGCAATGGGTTACGAAAATAGCTCTAGTCACAGACTGGTAGCCCCGATTTGAAATCCGTCTTCATCCTTGAAAAGCAGACAAGAAGGGGGAGATTTTATATAGCAGACATTTTTTTCTGTAAAATGTTGCGGAAGGGGTCAAAACGGCAGTTGTTTGGGAAAGTTTGAAAAACATATGGTAGTGCATTTAGAGAAACTGCTCTAACGTAAGTTCCATACTGAATAAACGTTCTCCGCATTTAACAAGCAGAGAAGTAGAGGAAGGTTTTAATCCAAAATATTTTTTGTCAAACTCTTTGGTTTAGTGGTCAAAATGATAGTTGTTTGGAAATAAATGAATCTTCTAACATCTGACATGTTTTACAAAAACCTAAAAGACATGCAATGGGTTACGAAAATAGCTCTAGTTACATATTGGTAGCCCCGATTTGAAATCCGACTTCGTACTTGAAAAGCAGACAAGAAGGGGAAGATTTTATATAGCAGACATTTTTTTCTGTAAAATGTTGCGGATGGGGTCAAAACGGCAGTTGTTTGGGAAAGTTTGAAAAACATGTGGTAGCGTTAGTACAACTGTTGTAACGTAAGTTCCATACTGAATAAACTGTTTCCGCATTTGACAAGCAGAAGTAGAGGAAGGATTTAATCCAAAATATTTTTGTCTAACTCTTTTAGTGGTCAAAATGATAGTTGTTTGGAAATAAATGAATCTTCTAACTTCTGACATGTTTTACAAAAACCTAAAAGACATGCAATGGGTTACGAAAATAGCTCTAGTTAAATATTGGTAGCCCCGATTTGAAATCCGACTTCATACTTGAAAAGCAGACAAGAAGGGGAAGATTTTATATATCAGAATTTTTTTTCTGTAAAATGTTGCGAAAGGGGTCAGGCAGTTAAATTTTGGGAAAGTTTGAAAAATATGTGGTAGTGCATTTAGAGAAACTGCTCTAACGCAAGTTCCATACTGAATAATCCTTCTCCGCATTTGACAAGCAGAAAAGAAGAGGAAGGTTTTAATCGAAAATATTTTTTGTCAAACTCTTTGGTTTAGTGGTCAAAAGGATAGTTGTTTGGAAATAAATGAATCTTCTAACTTCTGACATGTTTTACAAAAACCTAAAAGACATGCAATGGGTTACGAAAATAGCTCTAGTTACATATTGGTAGCCCCGATTTGAAATCCGACTTCGTACTTGAAAAGCAGACAAGAAGGGGAAGATTTTATATAGCAGACATTTTTTTCTATAAAATGTTGCGAAAGGGGTCAAAACGGCAGTTAGTTTGGGAAAGTTTGAAAAACTCGTGGTAGTGCATTTAGAGAAACTGCTCTAACGTAAGTTCCATACTGAATAAACGTTCTCCGCATTTGACAAGCAGAGAAGTAGAGGAAGGTTTTAATCCAAAATATTTTTTGTCAAACTCTTTGTGGTCAAAATGATAGTTGTTTGGAAATAAATGAATCTTCTAACTTCTGACATGTTTTACAAAAACCTAAAAGACATGCAATGGGTAACGAAAATAGCTCTAGTTACAGATTGGTAGCCCCGATTTGAAATCCGACTTTGTACTTGAAAAGCAGACAAGAAGGGGAAGATTTTATATAGCATAATTTTTTTTCTGTAAATAGTTGCGAAAGGGGTCAAAACGGAAGTTAAATTTTGGGAAAGTTTGAAAAACATGTGGTACTGCATTTAGAGAAACTGCTCTAACGTAAGTTCCATACTGAATAAATGTTCTCCGCATTTGACAAGCAGAGAAGTAGAGGAAGGTTTTAATCCAAAATATTTTTTGTCAAACTCTTTATGGTCAAAATGATAGTTGTTTGGAAATAAGGAATCTTCTAACTTCTGACATGTTTTACAAAAACCTAGAAGACATGCAATGGGTTACGAAAATAGCTCTAGTTACAGATTGGTAGCCCCGATTTGAAAACCGACTTCATACTTGAAAGCAGACAAGAAGGGGAAGATTTAATATAGCAGAATTTTTTTTCTATAAAATGTTGCGAAAGGGGTCAAAACAGCAGTTAAAGTTTAGGAAAGTTTGAAAAAAATGTGGCAGTGCATTTAGAGAAACTGCTCTAACGTAAGTTCAATACTGAATAAACGTTCTCCGCATTTGACAAGCAGAGAAGTATGGGAAGGTTTTAATCCAAAATATTTTTTGTCAAACTCTTTTAGTGGTCAAAATGATAGTTGTTTGGAAATAAATGAATCTTCTAACTTCTGACATGTTTTACAAAAACCTAAAAGACATGCAATGGGTTACGAAAATAGCTCTATTTACAGATCGGTAGCCCCGATTTGAAATCCGACTTCATACTTGAAAGCAAACAAGATGGGGAATATTTAATATAGCAGACATTTTTTTCTATAAAATGTTGCAAAAGGGGTAAAAACGGCAGTTAGTTTGGGAAAGTTTGAAAAACATGTGGTAGTTCATTTAGAGAAACTGCTCTAACGTAAGTACCATACTGAATAAACGTTCTCCGCATTTGACAAGCAGAGAAGTAGAGGAAGGTTTTAATCCAAAATATTTTTTGTCAAACTCTGGTTTAGTGGTCATAATGATAGATTTCGTAACCCATGTTTGGAAATGAATGAATCTGCTAACTTCTGACATGTTTTACAAAAACCTAAAAGACATGCAATGGGTTACGAAAATAGCTCTAGTCACAGACTGGTAGCCCCGATTTGAAATCCGACTTCGTCCTTGAAAAGCAGACAAGAAGGGGGAGATTTTATATAGCAGACATTTTTTTCTGTAAAATGTTGCGGAAGGGGTCAAAACGGCAGTTGTTTGGGAAAGTTTGAAAAACATATGGTAGTGCATTTAGAGAAACTGCTCTAACGTAAGTTCCATACTGAATAAACGTTCTCCGCATTTAACAAGCAGAGAAGTAGAGGAAGGTTTTAATCCAAAATATTTTTTGTCAAACTCTTTGGTTTAGTGGTCAAAATGATAGTTGTTTGGAAATAAATGAATCTTCTAACATCTGACATGTTTTACAAAAACCTAAAAGACATGCAATGGGTTACGAAAATAGCTCTAGTTACATATTGGTAGCCCCGATTTGAAATCCGACTTCGTACTTGAAAAGCAGACAAGAAGGGGAAGATTTTATATAGCAGACATTTTTTTCTGTAAAATGTTGCGGATGGGGTCAAAACGGCAGTTGTTTGGGAAAGTTTGAAAAACATGTGGTAGCGTTAGTACAACTGTTGTAACGTAAGTTCCATACTGAATAAACTGTTTCCGCATTTGACAAGCAGAAGTAGAGGAAGGATTTAATCCAAAATATTTTTGTCTAACTCTTTTAGTGGTCAAAATGATAGTTGTTTGGAAATAAATGAATCTTCTAACTTCTGACATGTTTTACAAAAACCTAAAAGACATGCAATGGGTTACGAAAATAGCTCTAGTTAAATATTGGTAGCCCCGATTTGAAATCCGACTTCATACTTGAAAAGCAGACAAGAAGGGGAAGATTTTATATATCAGAATTTTTTTTCTGTAAAATGTTGCGAAAGGGGTCAGGCAGTTAAATTTTGGGAAAGTTTGAAAAATATGTGGTAGTGCATTTAGAGAAACTGCTCTAACGCAAGTTCCATACTGAATAATCCTTCTCCGCATTTGACAAGCAGAAAAGAAGAGGAAGGTTTTAATCGAAAATATTTTTTGTCAAACTCTTTGGTTTAGTGGTCAAAAGGATAGTTGTTTGGAAATAAATGAATCTTCTAACTTCTGACATGTTTTACAAAAACCTAAAAGACATGCAATGGGTTACGAAAATAGCTCTAGTTACATATTGGTAGCCCCGATTTGAAATCCGACTTCGTACTTGAAAAGCAGACAAGAAGGGGAAGATTTTATATAGCATAATTTTTTTTCTGTAAAATGTTGCGAAAGGGGTCAAAACGGAAGTAAAATTTTGGGAAAGTTTGAAAAACATGTGGTACTGCATTTAGAGAAACTGCTCTAACGTAAGTTCCATACTGAATAAATGTTCTCCGCATTTGACAAGCAGAGAAGTAGAGGAAGGTTTTAATCCAAAATATTTTTTGTCAAACTCTTTATGGTCAAAATGATAGTTGTTTGGAAATAAGGAATCTTCTAACTTCTGACATGTTTTACAAAAACCTAGAAGACATGCAATGGGTTACGAAAATAGCTCTAGTTACAGATTGGTAGCCCCGATTTGAAAACCGACTTCATACTTGAAAGCAGACAAGAAGGGGAAGATTTAATATAGCAGAAATTTTTTTCTATAAAATGTTGCGAAAGGGGTCAAAACAGCAGTTAAAGTTTAGGAAAGTTTGAAAAAAATGTGGCAGTGCATTTAGAGAAACTGCTCTAACATAAGTTCAATACTGAATAAACGTTCTCCGCATTTGACAAGCAGAGAAGTATGGGAAGGTTTTAATCCAAAATATTTTTTGTCAAACTCTTTTAGTGGTCAAAATGATAGTTGTTTGGAAATAAATGAATCTTCTAACTTCTGACATGTTTTACAAAAACCTAAGACATGCAATGGGTTACGAAAATAGCTCTAGTTACAGATTGTTAGCCCCGATTTGAAATCCGACTTCGTACTGGAAATGCAGACAAGAAGGGGAAGATTTTATAGAGCAGGATTTTTTTCTGTAAAATGTTGCGAAAGGGGTCAAAACGGCAGTTAAAGTTTGGGAAAGTTTGAAAAACATATGGTAGTGCATTTAGAGAAACTGCTCTAACGTAAGTACCATACTGAATAAACCTTCTCCGCATTTGACAAGCAGAGAAGTAGAGGAAGGTTTTAATCCAAAATATTTTTTGTCAAACTCTGGTTTAGTGGTCATAATGATAGATTTCGTAACCCATGTTTGGAAATGAATGAATCTGCTAACTTCTGACATGTTTTACAAAAACCTAAAAGACATGCAATGGGTTACGAAAATAGCTCTAGTCACAGACTGGTAGCCCCAATTTGAAATCCGACTTCGTCCTTGAAAGCGGACAAGAAGGGGGAGATTTTATATAGCAGACATTTTTTTCTGTAAAATGTTGCTGAAGGGGTCAAAACGGCAGTTGTTTGGGAAAGTTTGAAAACATGTGGTAGCGTTAGTAAAACTGTTGTAACGTAAGTTCCATACTGAATAAACTGTTTCCGCATTTGACAAGCAGAAGTAGAGGAAGGATTTAATCCAAAATATTTTTGTCTAACTCTTTTAGTGGTCAAAATGATAGTTGTTTGGAAATAAATGAATCTTCTAACTTCTGACATGTTTTATAAAAACCTAAAAGACATGCAATGGGTTACGAAAATAGCTCTAGTTACAGATTGGTAGCCCCGATTTGAAATCCGACTTCGTACTGGAAATGCAGACAAGAAGGGGAAGATTTTATAGAGCAGAATTTTTTTTCTGTAAAATGTTGCGAAAGGGGTCAAAACGGCAGTTAAATTTTGGGAAAGTTTGAAAAACATGTGGTAGTGCATTTAGAGAAACTGCTCTAACGCAAGTTCCATACTGAATAATCCTTCTCCGCATTTGACAAGCAGAGAAGAAGAGGAAGGTTTTAATCGAAAATATTTTTTGTCAAACTCTTTGGTTTAGTGGTCAAAATGATAGTTGTTTGGAAATAAATGAATCTTCTAACTTCTGACATGTTTTACAAAAACCTAAAAGACATGCAATGGGTTACGAAAATAGCTCTAGTTACATATTGGTAGCCCCGATTTGAAATCCGACTTCGTACTTGAAAAGCAGACAAGAAGGGGAAGATTTTATATAGCAGACATTTTTTTCTATAAAATGTTGCGAAAGGGGTCAAAACGGCAGTTAGTTTGGGAAAGTTTGAAAAACTCGTGGTAGTGCATTTAGAGAAACTGCTCTAACGTAAGTTCCATACTGAATAAATGTTCTCCGCATTTGACAAGCAGAGAAGTAGAGGAAGGTTTTAATCCAAAATATTTTTTGTCAAACTCTTTATGGTCAAAATGATAGTTGTTTGGAAATAAGGAATCTTCTAACTTCTGACATGTTTTACAAAAACCTAGAAGACATGCAATGTGTTACGAAAATAGCTCTAGTTACAGATTGGTAGCCCCGATTTGAAAACCGACTTCATACTTGAAAGCAGACAAGAAGGGGAAGATTTAATATAGCAGAAATTTTTTTCTATAAAATGTTGCGAAAGGGGTCAAAACAGCAGTTAAAGTTTAGGAAAGTTTGAAAAAAATGTGGCAGTGCATTTAGAGAAACTGCTCTAACGTAAGTTCAATACTGAATAAACGTTCTCCGCATTTGACAAGCAGAGAAGTATGGGAAGGTTTTAATCCAAAATATTTTTTGTCAAACTCTTTTAGTGGTCAAAATGATAGTTGTTTGGAAATAAATGAATCTTCTAACTTCTGACATGTTTTACAAAAACCTAAGACATGCAATGGGTTACGAAAATAGCTCTAGTTACAGATTGGTAGCCCCGATTTGAAATCCGACTTCGTACTGGAAATGCAGACAAGAAGGGGAAGATTTTATAGAGCAGGATTTTTTTCTGTAAAATGTTGCGAAAGGGGTCAAAACGGCAGTTAAAGTTTGGGAAAGTTTGAAAAACATATGGTAGTGCATTTAGAGAAACTGCTCTAACGTAAGTTCCATATGAATAAACCTTCTCCGCATTTGACAAGCAGAGAAGTAGAGGAACGTTTTAATCCAAAATATTTTTTGTCAAACTCTTTGGTTTAGTGGTCATAATGATAGATTTCGTAACCCATGTTTGGAAATGAATGAATCTGCTAACTTCTGACATGTTTTACAAAAACCTAAAAGACATGCAATGGGTTACGAAAATAGCTCTAGTCACAGACTGGTAGCCCCGATTTGAAATCCGTCTTCATCCTTGAAAAGCAGACAAGAAGGGGGAGATTTTATATAGCAGACATTTTTTTCTGTAAAATGTTGCGGAAGGGGTCAAAACGGCAGTTGTTTGGGAAAGTTTGAAAAACATATGGTAGTGCATTTAGAGAAACTGCTCTAACGTAAGTTCCATACTGAATAAACGTTCTCCGCATTTAACAAGCAGAGAAGTAGAGGAAGGTTTTAATCCAAAATATTTTTTGTCAAACTCTTTGGTTTAGTGGTCAAAATGATAGTTGTTTGGAAATAAATGAATCTTCTAACATCTGACATGTTTTACAAAAACCTAAAAGACATGCAATGGGTTACGAAAATAGCTCTAGTTACATATTGGTAGCCCCGATTTGAAATCCGACTTCGTACTTGAAAAGCAGACAAGAAGGGGAAGATTTTATATAGCAGACATTTTTTTCTGTAAAATGTTGCGGATGGGGTCAAAACGGCAGTTGTTTGGGAAAGTTTGAAAAACATGTGGTAGCGTTAGTACAACTGTTGTAACGTAAGTTCCATACTGAATAAACTGTTTCCGCATTTGACAAGCAGAAGTAGAGGAAGGATTTAATCCAAAATATTTTTGTCTAACTCTTTTAGTGGTCAAAATGATAGTTGTTTGGAAATAAATGAATCTTCTAACTTCTGACATGTTTTACAAAAACCTAAAAGACATGCAATGGGTTACGAAAATAGCTCTAGTTAAATATTGGTAGCCCCGATTTGAAATCCGACTTCATACTTGAAAAGCAGACAAGAAGGGGAAGATTTTATATATCAGAATTTTTTTTCTGTAAAATGTTGCGAAAGGGGTCAGGCAGTTAAATTTTGGGAAAGTTTGAAAAATATGTGGTAGTGCATTTAGAGAAACTGCTCTAACGCAAGTTCCATACTGAATAATCCTTCTCCGCATTTGACAAGCAGAAAAGAAGAGGAAGGTTTTAATCGAAAATATTTTTTGTCAAACTCTTTGGTTTAGTGGTCATAATGATAGATTTCGTAACCCATGTTTGGAAATGAATGAATCTGCTAACTTCTGACATGTTTTACAAAAACCTAAAAGACATGCAATGGGTTACGAAAATAGCTCTAGTCACAGACTGGTAGCCCCGATTTGAAATCCGTCTTCATCCTTGAAAAGCAGACAAGAAGGGGGAGATTTTATATAGCAGACATTTTTTTCTGTAAAATGTTGCGGAAGGGGTCAAAACGGCAGTTGTTTGGGAAAGTTTGAAAAACATATGGTAGTGCATTTAGAGAAACTGCTCTAACGTAAGTTCCATACTGAATAAACGTTCTCCGCATTTAACAAGCAGAGAAGTAGAGGAAGGTTTTAATCCAAAATATTTTTTGTCAAACTCTTTGGTTTAGTGGTCAAAATGATAGTTGTTTGGAAATAAATGAATCTTCTAACATCTGACATGTTTTACAAAAACCTAAAAGACATGCAATGGGTTACGAAAATAGCTCTAGTTACATATTGGTAGCCCCGATTTGAAATCCGACTTCGTACTTGAAAAGCAGACAAGAAGGGGAAGATTTTATATAGCAGACATTTTTTTCTGTAAAATGTTGCGGATGGGGTCAAAACGGCAGTTGTTTGGGAAAGTTTGAAAAACATGTGGTAGCGTTAGTACAACTGTTGTAACGTAAGTTCCATACTGAATAAACTGTTTCCGCATTTGACAAGCAGAAGTAGAGGAAGGATTTAATCCAAAATATTTTTGTCTAACTCTTTTAGTGGTCAAAATGATAGTTGTTTGGAAATAAATGAATCTTCTAACTTCTGACATGTTTTACAAAAACCTAAAAGACATGCAATGGGTTACGAAAATAGCTCTAGTTAAATATTGGTAGCCCCGATTTGAAATCCGACTTCATACTTGAAAAGCAGACAAGAAGGGGAAGATTTTATATATCAGAATTTTTTTTCTGTAAAATGTTGCGAAAGGGGTCAGGCAGTTAAATTTTGGGAAAGTTTGAAAAATATGTGGTAGTGCATTTAGAGAAACTGCTCTAACGCAAGTTCCATACTGAATAATCCTTCTCCGCATTTGACAAGCAGAAAAGAAGAGGAAGGTTTTAATCGAAAATATTTTTTGTCAAACTCTTTGGTTTAGTGGTCAAAAGGATAGTTGTTTGGAAATAAATGAATCTTCTAACTTCTGACATGTTTTACAAAAACCTAAAAGACATGCAATGGGTTACGAAAATAGCTCTAGTTACATATTGGTAGCCCCGATTTGAAATCCGACTTCGTACTTGAAAAGCAGACAAGAAGGGGAAGATTTTATATAGCAGACATTTTTTTCTATAAAATGTTGCGAAAGGGGTCAAAACGGCAGTTAGTTTGGGAAAGTTTGAAAAACTCGTGGTAGTGCATTTAGAGAAACTGCTCTAACGTAAGTTCCATACTGAATAAACGTTCTCCGCATTTGACAAGCAGAGAAGTAGAGGAAGGTTTTAATCCAAAATATTTTTTGTCAAACTCTTTGTGGTCAAAATGATAGTTGTTTGGAAATAAATGAATCTTCTAACTTCTGACATGTTTTACAAAAACCTAAAAGACATGCAATGGGTAACGAAAATAGCTCTAGTTACAGATTGGTAGCCCCGATTTGAAATCCGACTTTGTACTTGAAAAGCAGACAAGAAGGGGAAGATTTTATATAGCATAAATTTTTTTCTGTAAAATGTTGCGAAAGGGGTCAAAACGGAAGTAAAATTTTGGGAAAGTTTGAAAAACATGTGGTACTGCATTTAGAGAAACTGCTCTAACGTAAGTTCCATACTGAATAAATGTTCTCCGCATTTGACAAGCAGAGAAGTAGAGGAAGGTTTTAATCCAAAATATTTTTTGTCAAACTCTTTATGGTCAAAATGATAGTTGTTTGGAAATAAGGAATCTTCTAACTTCTGACATGTTTTACAAAAACCTAGAAGA
This sequence comes from Salvelinus fontinalis, assembly GCF_029448725.1. NCBI lineage: Eukaryota > Metazoa > Chordata > Actinopteri > Salmoniformes > Salmonidae > Salvelinus > Salvelinus fontinalis. The sequence continues at coordinate 148,149 of NW_026600545.1, forward strand.
CATGCAATGGGTTACGAAAATAGCTCTAGTTACAGATTGGTAGCCCCGATTTGAAAACCGACTTCATACTTGAAAGCAGACAAGAAGGGGAAGATTTAATATAGCAGAAATTTTTTTCTATAAAATGTTGCGAAAGGGGTCAAAACAGCAGTTAAAGTTTAGGAAAGTTTGAAAAAAATGTGGCAGTGCATTTAGAGAAACTGCTCTAACGTAAGTTCAATACTGAATAAACGTTCTCCGCATTTGACAAGCAGAGAAGTATGGGAAGGTTTTAATCCAAAATATTTTTTGTCAAACTCTTTTAGTGGTCAAAATGATAGTTGTTTGGAAATAAATGAATCTTCTAACTTCTGACATGTTTTACAAAAACCTAAGACATGCAATGGGTTACGAAAATAGCTCTAGTTACAGATTGGTAGCCCCGATTTGAAATCCGACTTCGTACTGGAAATGCAGACAAGAAGGGGAAGATTTTATAGAGCAGAATTTTTTTTCTGTAAAATGTTGCGAAAGGGGTCAAAACGGCAGTTAAAGTTTGGGAAAGTTTGAAAAACATATGGTAGTGCATTTAGAGAAACTGCTCAAACGTAAGTACCATACTGAATAAACCTTCTCCGCATTTGACAAGCAGAGAAGTAGAGGAAGGTTTTAATCCAAAATATTTTTTGTCAAACTCTGGTTTAGTGGTCATAATGATAGATTTCGTAACCCATGTTTGGAAATGAATGAATCTGCTAACTTCTGACATGTTTTACAAAAACCTAAAAGACATGCAATGGGTTACGAAAATAGCTCTAGTCACAGACTGGTAGCCCCAATTTGAAATCCGACTTCGTCCTTGAAAGCGGACAAGAAGGGGGAGATTTTATATAGCAGACATTTTTTTCTGTAAAATGTTGCTGAAGGGGTCAAAACGGCAGTTGTTTGGGAAAGTTTGAAAACATGTGGTAGCGTTAGTAAAACTGTTGTAACGTAAGTTCCATACTGAATAAACTGTTTCCGCATTTGACAAGCAGAAGTAGAGGAAGGATTTAATCCAAAATATTTTTGTCTAACTCTTTTAGTGGTCAAAATGATAGTTGTTTGGAAATAAATGAATCTTCTAACTTCTGACATGTTTTATAAAAACCTAAAAGACATGCAATGGGTTACGAAAATAGCTCTAGTTACAGATTGGTAGCCCCGATTTGAAATCCGACTTCGTACTGGAAATGCAGACAAGAAGGGGAAGATTTTATAGAGCAGAATTTTTTTTCTGTAAAATGTTGCGAAAGGGGTCAAAACGGCAGTTAAATTTTGGGAAAGTTTGAAAAACATGTGGTAGTGCATTTAGAGAAACTGCTCTAACGCAAGTTCCATACTGAATAATCCTTCTCCGCATTTGACAAGCAGAGAAGAAGAGGAAGGTTTTAATCGAAAATATTTTTTGTCAAACTCTTTGGTTTAGTGGTCAAAATGATAGTTGTTTGGAAATAAATGAATCTTCTAACTTCTGACATGTTTTACAAAAACCTAAAAGACATGCAATGGGTTACGAAAATAGCTCTAGTTACATATTGGTAGCCCCGATTTGAAATCCGACTTCGTACTTGAAAAGCAGACAAGAAGGGGAAGATTTTATATAGCAGACATTTTTTTCTATAAAATGTTGCGAAAGGGGTCAAAACGGCAGTTAGTTTGGGAAAGTTTGAAAAACTCGTGGTAGTGCATTTAGAGAAACTGCTCTAACGTAAGTTCCATACTGAATAAACGTTCTCCGCATTTGACAAGCAGAGAAGTAAAGGAAGGTTTTAATCCAAAATATTTTTTGTCAAACTCTTTGTGGTCAAAATGATAGTTGTTTGGAAATAAATGAATCTTCTAACTTCTGACATGTTTTACAAAAACCTAAAAGACATGCAATGGGTAACGAAAATAGCTCTAGTTACAGATTGGTAGCCCCGATTTGAAATCCGACTTTGTACTTGAAAAGCAGACAAGAAGGGGAAGATTTTATATAGCATAATTTTTTTTCTGTAAAATGTTGCGAAAGGGGTCAAAACGGAAGTTAAATTTTGGGAAAGTTTGAAAAACATGTGGTACTGCATTTAGAGAAACTGCTCTAACGTAAGTTCCATACTGAATAAATGTTCTCCGCATTTGACAAGCAGAGAAGTAGAGGAAGGTTTTAATCCAAAATATTTTTTGTCAAACTCTTTATGGTCAAAATGATAGTTGTTTGGAAATAAGGAATCTTCTAACTTCTGACATGTTTTACAAAAACCTAGAAGACATGCAATGTGTTACGAAAATAGCTCTAGTTACAGATTGGTAGCCCCGATTTGAAAAAAGACTTCATACTTGAAAGCAGACAAGAAGGGGAAGATTTAATATAGCAGAAATTTTTTTCTATAAAATGTTGCGAAAGGGGTCAAGACAGCAGTTAAAGTTTAGGAAAGTTTGAAAAAAATGTGGCAGTGCATTTAGAGAAACTGCTCTAACGTAAGTTCAATACTGAATAAACGTTCTCCGCATTTGACAAGCAGAGAAGTATGGGAAGGTTTTAATCCAAAATATTTTTTGTCAAACTCTTTGGTTTAGTGGTCAAAATGATAGTTGTTTGGAAATAAATGAATCTTCTAACTTCTGACATGTTTTACAAAAACCTAAAAGACATGCAATGGGTTACGAAAATAGCTCTAGTTACAGATTGGTAGCCCCGATTTGAAATCCGACTTCGTACTGGAAATGCAGACAAGAAGGGGAAGATTTTATAGAGCAGAATTTTTTTTCTGTAAAATGTTGCGAAAGGGGTCAAAACGGCAGTTAAAGTTTGGGAAAGTTTGAAAAACATATGGTAGTGCATTTAGAGAAACTGCTCTAACGTAAGTTCCATATGAATAAACCTTCTCCGCATTTGACAAGCAGAGAAGTAGAGGAACGTTTTAATCCAAAATATTTTTTGTCAAACTCTTTGGTTTAGTGGTCATAATGATAGATTTCGTAACCCATGTTTGGAAATGAATGAATCTGCTAACTTCTGACATATTTTACAAAAACCTAAAAGACATGCAATGGGTTACGAAAATAACTCTAGTCACAGACTGGTATCCCCGATTTGAAATCCGACTTCGTCCTTGAAAAGCAGACAAGAAGGGGGAGATTTTATATAGCAGACATTTTTTTCTGTAAAATGTTGCGAAAGGGGTCAAAACGGCAGTTGTTTGGGAAAGTTTGAAAACATGTGGTAGCGTTAGTACAACTGTTGTAACGTAAGTTCCATACTGAATAAACTGTTTCCGCATTTGACAAGCAGAAGTAGAGGAAGGATTTAATCCAAAATATTTTTGTCTAACTCTTTTAGTGGTCAAAATGATAGTTGTTTGGAAATAAATGAATCTTCTAACTTCTGACATGTTTTACAAAAACCTAAAAGACATGCAATGGGTTACGAAAATAGCTCTAGTTACAGATTGGTAGCCCCGATTTGAAATCCGACTTCGTACTGGAAATGCAGACAAGAAGGGGAAGATTTTATAGAGCAGAATTTTTTTTCTGTAAAATGTTGCGAAAGGGGTCAAAACGGCAGTTAAAGTTTGGGAAAGTTTGAAAAACATATGGTAGTGCATTTAGAGAAACTGCTCTAACGTAAGTTCCATATGAATAAACCTTCTCCGCATTTGACAAGCAGAGAAGTAGAGGAACGTTTTAATCCAAAATATTTTTTGTCAAACTCTTTGGTTTAGTGGTCATAATGATAGATTTCGTAACCCATGTTTGGAAATGAATGAATCTGCTAACTTCTGACATGTTTTACAAAAACCTAAAAGACATGCAATGGGTTACGAAAATAACTCTAGTCACAGACTGGTATCCCCGATTTGAAATCCGACTTCGTCCTTGAAAAGCAGACAAGAAGGGGGAGATTTTATATAGCAGACATTTTTTTCTGTAAAATGTTGCGAAAGGGGTCAAAACGGCAGTTGTTTGGGAAAGTTTGAAAACATGTGGTAGCGTTAGTACAACTGTTGTAACGTAAGTTCCATACTGAATAAACTGTTTCCGCATTTGACAAGCAGAAGTAGAGGAAGGATTTAATCCAAAATATTTTTGTCTAACTCTTTTAGTGGTCAAAATGATAGTTGTTTGGAAATAAATGAATCTTCTAACTTCTGACATGTTTTACAAAAACCTAAAAGACATGCAATGGGTTACGAAAATAGCTCTAGTTACAGATTGGTAGCCCCGATTTGAAATCCGACTTCGTACTGGAAATGCAGACAAGAAGGGGAAGATTTTATAGAGCAGAATTTTTTTTCTGTAAAATGTTGCGAAAGGGGTCAAAACGGCAGTTAAAGTTTGGGAAAGTTTGAAAAACATATGGTAGTGCATTTAGAGAAACTGCTCTAACGTAAGTTCCATATGAATAAACCTTCTCCGCATTTGACAAGCAGAGAAGTAGAGGAACGTTTTAATCCAAAATATTTTTTGTCAAACTCTTTGGTTTAGTGGTCATAATGATAGATTTCGTAACCCATGTTTGGAAATGAATGAATCTGCTAACTTCTGACATGTTTTACAAAAACCTAAAAGACATGCAATGGGTTACGAAAATAACTCTAGTCACAGACTGGTATCCCCGATTTGAAATCCGACTTCGTCCTTGAAAAGCAGACAAGAAGGGGGAGATTTTATATAGCAGACATTTTTTTCTGTAAAATGTTGCGAAAGGGGTCAAAACGGCAGTTGTTTGGGAAAGTTTGAAAACATGTGGTAGCGTTAGTACAACTGTTGTAACGTAAGTTCCATACTGAATAAACTGTTTCCGCATTTGACAAGCAGAAGTAGAGGAAGGATTTAATCCAAAATATTTTTGTCTAACTCTTTTAGTGGTCAAAATGATAGTTGTTTGGAAATAAATGAATCTTCTAACTTCTGACATGTTTTACAAAAACCTAAAAGACATGCAATGGGTTACGAAAATAGCTCTAGTTACAGATTGGTAGCCCCGATTTGAAATCCGACTTCGTACTGGAAATGCAGACAAGAAGGGGAAGATTTTATAGAGCAGAATTTTTTTTCTGTAAAATGTTGCGAAAGGGGTCAAAACGGCAGTTAAAGTTTGGGAAAGTTTGAAAAACATATGGTAGTGCATTTAGAGAAACTGCTCTAACGTAAGTTCCATATGAATAAACCTTCTCCGCATTTGACAAGCAGAGAAGTAGAGGAACGTTTTAATCCAAAATATTTTTTGTCAAACTCTTTGGTTTAGTGGTCATAATGATAGATTTCGTAACCCATGTTTGGAAATGAATGAATCTGCTAACTTCTGACATGTTTTACAAAAACCTAAAAGACATGCAATGGGTTACGAAAATAACTCTAGTCACAGACTGGTATCCCCGATTTGAAATCCGACTTCGTCCTTGAAAAGCAGACAAGAAGGGGGAGATTTTATATAGCAGACATTTTTTTCTGTAAAATGTTGCGAAAGGGGTCAAAACGGCAGTTGTTTGGGAAAGTTTGAAAACATGTGGTAGCGTTAGTACAACTGTTGTAACGTAAGTTCCATACTGAATAAACTGTTTCCGCATTTGACAAGCAGAAGTAGAGGAAGGATTTAATCCAAAATATTTTTGTCTAACTCTTTTAGTGGTCAAAATGATAGTTGTTTGGAAATAAATGAATCTTCTAACTTCTGACATGTTTTACAAAAACCTAAAAGACATGCAATGGGTTACGAAAATAGCTCTAGTTACAGATTGGTAGCCCCGATTTGAAATCCGACTTCGTACTGGAAATGCAGACAAGAAGGGGAAGATTTTATAGAGCAGAATTTTTTTTCTGTAAAATGTTGCGAAAGGGGTCAAAACGGCAGTTAAAGTTTGGGAAAGTTTGCAAAACATATGGTAGTGCATTTAGAGAAACTGCTCTAACGTAAGTTCCATATGAATAAACCTTCTCCGCATTTGACAAGCAGAGAAGTAGAGGAACGTTTTAATCCAAAATATTTTTTGTCAAACTCTTTGGTTTAGTGGTCATAATGATAGATTTCGTAACCCATGTTTGGAAATGAATGAATCTGCTAACTTCTGACATGTTTTACAAAAACCTAAAAGACATGCAATGGGTTACGAAAATAACTCTAGTCACAGACTGGTATCCCCGATTTGAAATCCGACTTCGTCCTTGAAAAGCAGACAAGAAGGGGGAGATTTTATATAGCAGACATTTTTTTCTGTAAAATGTTGCGGAAGGGGTCAAAACGGCAGTTGTTTGGGAAAGTTTGAAAACATGTGGTAGCGTTAGTACAACTGTTGTAACGTAAGTTCCATACTGAATAAACTGTTTCCGCATTTGACAAGCAGAAGTAGAGGAAGGATTTAATCCAAAATATTTTTGTCTAACTCTTTTAGTGGTCAAAATGATAGTTGTTTGGAAATAAATGAATCTTCTAACTTCTGACATGTTTTACAAAAACCTAAAAGACATGCAATGGGTTACGAAAATAGCTCTAGTTACAGATTGGTAGCCCCGATTTGAAATCCGACTTCGTACTGGAAATGCAGACAAGAAGGGGAAGATTTTATAGAGCAGAATTTTTTTTCTGTAAAATGTTGCGAAAGGGGTCAAAACGGCAGTTAAAGTTTGGGAAAGTTTGAAAAACATATGGTAGTGCATTTAGAGAAACTGCTCTAACGTAAGTTCCATATGAATAAACCTTCTCCGCATTTGACAAGCAGAGAAGTAGAGGAACGTTTTAATCCAAAATATTTTTTGTCAAACTCTTTGGTTTAGTGGTCATAATGATAGATTTCGTAACCCATGTTTGGAAATGAATGAATCTGCTAACTTCTGACATGTTTTACAAAAACCTAAAAGACATGCAATGGGTTACGAAAATAACTCTAGTCACAGACTGGTATCCCCGATTTGAAATCCGACTTCGTCCTTGAAAAGCAGACAAGAAGGGGGAGATTTTATATAGCAGACATTTTTTTCTGTAAAATGTTGCGAAAGGGGTCAAAACGGCAGTTGTTTGGGAAAGTTTGAAAACATGTGGTAGCGTTAGTACAACTGTTGTAACGTAAGTTCCATACTGAATAAACTGTTTCCGCATTTGACAAGCAGAAGTAGAGGAAGGATTTAATCCAAAATATTTTTGTCTAACTCTTTTAGTGGTCAAAATGATAGTTGTTTGGAAATAAATGAATCTTCTAACTTCTGACATGTTTTACAAAAACCTAAAAGACATGCAATGGGTTACGAAAATAGCTCTAGTTACAGATTGGTAGCCCCGATTTGAAATCCGACTTCGTACTGGAAATGCAGACAAGAAGGGGAAGATTTTATAGAGCAGAATTTTTTTTCTGTAAAATGTTGCGAAAGGGGTCAAAACGGCAGTTAAAGTTTGGGAAAGTTTGAAAAACATATGGTAGTGCATTTAGAGAAACTGCTCTAACGTAAGTTCCATATGAATAAACCTTCTCCGCATTTGACAAGCAGAGAAGTAGAGGAACGTTTTAATCCAAAATATTTTTTGTCAAACTCTTTGGTTTAGTGGTCATAATGATAGATTTCGTAACCCATGTTTGGAAATGAATGAATCTGCTAACTTCTGACATGTTTTACAAAAACCTAAAAGACATGCAATGGGTTACGAAAATAACTCTAGTCACAGACTGGTATCCCCGATTTGAAATCCGACTTCGTCCTTGAAAAGCAGACAAGAAGGGGGAGATTTTATATAGCAGACATTTTTTTCTGTAAAATGTTGCGAAAGGGGTCAAAACGGCAGTTGTTTGGGAAAGTTTGAAAACATGTGGTAGCGTTAGTACAACTGTTGTAACGTAAGTTCCATACTGAATAAACTGTTTCCGCATTTGACAAGCAGAAGTAGAGGAAGGATTTAATCCAAAATATTTTTGTCTAACTCTTTTAGTGGTCAAAATGATAGTTGTTTGGAAATAAATGAATCTTCTAACTTCTGACATGTTTTACAAAAACCTAAAAGACATGCAATGGGTTACGAAAATAGCTCTAGTTACAGATTGGTAGCCCCGATTTGAAATCCGACTTCGTACTGGAAATGCAGACAAGAAGGGGAAGATTTTATAGAGCAGAATTTTTTTTCTGTAAAATGTTGCGAAAGGGGTCAAAACGGCAGTTAAAGTTTGGGAAAGTTTGAAAAACATATGGTAGTGCATTTAGAGAAACTGCTCTAACGTAAGTTCCATATGAATAAACCTTCTCCGCATTTGACAAGCAGAGAAGTAGAGGAACGTTTTAATCCAAAATATTTTTTGTCAAACTCTTTGGTTTAGTGGTCATAATGATAGATTTCGTAACCCATGTTTGGAAATGAATGAATCTGCTAACTTCTGACATGTTTTACAAAAACCTAAAAGACATGCAATGGGTTACGAAAATAACTCTAGTCACAGACTGGTATCCCCGATTTGAAATCCGACTTCGTCCTTGAAAAGCAGACAAGAAGGGGGAGATTTTATATAGCAGACATTTTTTTCTGTAAAATGTTGCGAAAGGGGTCAAAACGGCAGTTGTTTGGGAAAGTTTGAAAACATGTGGTAGCGTTAGTACAACTGTTGTAACGTAAGTTCCATACTGAATAAACTGTTTCCGCATTTGACAAGCAGAAGTAGAGGAAGGATTTAATCCAAAATATTTTTGTCTAACTCTTTTAGTGGTCAAAATGATAGTTGTTTGGAAATAAATGAATCTTCTAACTTCTGACATGTTTTACAAAAACCTAAAAGACATGCAATGGGTTACGAAAATAGCTCTAGTTACAGATTGGTAGCCCCGATTTGAAATCCGACTTCGTACTGGAAATGCAGACAAGAAGGGGAAGATTTTATAGAGCAGAATTTTTTTTCTGTAAAATGTTGCGAAAGGGGTCAAAACGGCAGTTAAAGTTTGGGAAAGTTTGAAAAACATATGGTAGTGCATTTAGAGAAACTGCTCTAACGTAAGTTCCATATGAATAAACCTTCTCCGCATTTGACAAGCAGAGAAGTAGAGGAACGTTTTAATCCAAAATATTTTTTGTCAAACTCTTTGGTTTAGTGGTCATAATGATAGATTTCGTAACCCATGTTTGGAAATGAATGAATCTGCTAACTTCTGACATGTTTTACAAAAACCTAAAAGACATGCAATGGGTTACGAAAATAACTCTAGTCACAGACTGGTATCCCCGATTTGAAATCCGACTTCGTCCTTGAAAAGCAGACAAGAAGGGGGAGATTTTATATAGCAGACATTTTTTTCTGTAAAATGTTGCGAAAGGGGTCAAAACGGCAGTTGTTTGGGAAAGTTTGAAAACATGTGGTAGCGTTAGTACAACTGTTGTAACGTAAGTTCCATACTGAATAAACTGTTTCCGCATTTGACAAGCAGAAGTAGAGGAAGGATTTAATCCAAAATATTTTTGTCTAACTCTTTTAGTGGTCAAAATGATAGTTGTTTGGAAATAAATGAATCTTCTAACTTCTGACATGTTTTACAAAAACCTAAAAGACATGCAATGGGTTACGAAAATAGCTCTAGTTACAGATTGGTAGCCCCGATTTGAAATCCGACTTCGTACTGGAAATGCAGACAAGAAGGGGAAGATTTTATAGAGCAGAATTTTTTTTCTGTAAAATGTTGCGAAAGGGGTCAAAACGGCAGTTAAAGTTTGGGAAAGTTTGCAAAACATATGGTAGTGCATTTAGAGAAACTGCTCTAACGTAAGTTCCATATGAATAAACCTTCTCCGCATTTGACAAGCAGAGAAGTAGAGGAACGTTTTAATCCAAAATATTTTTTGTCAAACTCTTTGGTTTAGTGGTCATAATGATAGATTTCGTAACCCATGTTTGGAAATGAATGAATCTGCTAACTTCTGACATGTTTTACAAAAACCTAAAAGACATGCAATGGGTTACGAAAATAACTCTAGTCACAGACTGGTATCCCCGATTTGAAATCCGACTTCGTCCTTGAAAAGCAGACAAGAAGGGGGAGATTTTATATAGCAGACATTTTTTTCTGTAAAATGTTGCGGAAGGGGTCAAAACGGCAGTTGTTTGGGAAAGTTTGAAAACATGTGGTAGCGTTAGTACAACTGTTGTAACGTAAGTTCCATACTGAATAAACTGTTTCCGCATTTGACAAGCAGAAGTAGAGGAAGGATTTAATCCAAAATATTTTTGTCTAACTCTTTTAGTGGTCAAAATGATAGTTGTTTGGAAATAAATGAATCTTCTAACTTCTGACATGTTTTACAAAAACCTAAAAGACATGCAATGGGTTACGAAAATAGCTCTAGTTACAGATTGGTAGCCCCGATTTGAAATCCGACTTCGTACTGGAAATGCAGACAAGAAGGGGAAGATTTTATAGAGCAGAATTTTTTTTCTGTAAAATGTTGCGAAAGGGGTCAAAACGGCAGTTAAAGTTTGGGAAAGTTTGAAAAACATATGGTAGTGCATTTAGAGAAACTGCTATAACGTAAGTTCCATACTGAATAAACCTTCTCCGCATTTGACAAGCAGAGAAGTAGAGGAAGGTTTTAATCCAAAATATTTTTTGTCAAACTCTTTGGTTTAGTGGTCATAATGATAGATTTCGTAACCCATGTTTGGAAATGAATGAATCTGCTAACTTCTGACGTGTTTTACAAAAACCTAAAAGACATGCAATGGGTTACGAAAATAGCTCTAGTCACAGACTGGTAGCCCCGATTTGAAATCCGACTTCGTCCTTGAAAAGCAGACAAGAAGGGGGAGATTTTATATAGCAGACATTTTTTTCTGTAAAATGTTGCGGAAGGGGTCAAAACGGCAGTTGTTTGGGAAAGTTTGAAAACATGTGGTAGCGTTGGTAAAACTGTTGTAACGTAAGTTCCATACTGAATAAACTGTTTCCGCATTTGACAAGCAGAAGTAGAGGAAGGATTTAATCCAAAATATTTTTGTCTAACTCTTTTAGTGGTCAAAATGATAGTTGTTTGGAAATAAATGAATCTTCTAACTTCTGACATGTTTTACAAAAACCTAAGACATGCAATGGGTTACAAAAATAGCTCTAGTTACAGATTGGTAGCCCCGATTTGAAATCCGACTTCGTACTGGAAATGCAGACAAGAAGGGGAAGATTTTATAGAGCAGAATTTTTTTTCTGTAAAATGTTGCGAAAGGGGTCAAAACGGCAGTTAGTTTGGGAAAGTTTGAAAAACATATGGTAGTGCATTTAGAGAAACTGCTCTAACGTAAGTTCCATACTGAATAAACCTTCTCCGCATTTGACAAGCAGAGAAGTAGAGGAAGGTTTTAATCCAAAATATTTTTTGTCAAACTCTTTGGTTTAGTGGTCATAATGATAGATTTCGTAACCCATGTTTGGAAATGAATGAATCTGCTAACTTCTGACATGTTTTACAAAAACCTAAAAGACATGCAATGGGTTACGAAAATAGCTCTAGTCACAGACTGGTAGCACCGATTTGAAATCCGACTTCGTCCTTGAAAAGCAGACAAGAAGGGGGAGATTTTATATAGCAGACATTTTTTTCTGTAAAATGTTGCGGAAGGGGTCAAAACGGCAGTTGTTTGGGAAAGTTTGAAAACATGTGGTAGCGTTAGTAAAACTGTTGTAACGTAAGTTCCATACTGAATAAACTGTTTCCGCATTTGACAAGCAGAAGTAGAGGAAGGATTTAATCCAAAATATTTTTGTCTAACTCTTTTAGTGGTCAAAATGATAGTTGTTTGGAAATAAATGAATCTTCTAACTTCTGACATGTTTTACAAAAACCTAAGACATGCAATGGGTTACGAAAATAGCTCTAGTTACAGATTGGTAGCCCCGATTTGAAATCCGACTTCGTACTGGAAATGCAGACAAGAAGGGGAAGATTTTATAGAGCAGAATTTTTTTTCTGTAAAATGTTGCGAAAGGGGTCAAAACGGCAGTTAAAGTTTGGGAAAGTTTGAAAAACATATGGTAGTGCATTTATAGAAACTGCTCTAACGTAAGTACCATACTGAATAAACCTTCTCCGCATTTGACAAGCAGAGAAGTAGAGGAAGGTTTTAATCCAAAATATTTTTTGTCAAACTCTGGTTTAGTGGTCAAAATGATAGATTTCGTAACCCATGTTTGGAAATGAATGAATCTGCTAACTTCTGACATGTTTTACAAAAACCTAAAAGACATGCAATGGGTTACGAAAATAGCTCTAGTCACAGACTGGTAGCCCCGATTTGAAATACGACTTCGTCCTTGAAAAGCAGACAAGAAGGGGGAGATTTTATATAGCAGACATTTTTTTCTGTAAAATGTTGCGGAAGGGGTCAAAACGGCAGTTGTTTGGGAATGTTTGAAAACATGTGGTAGCGTTAGTAAAACTGTTGTAACGTAAGTTCCATACTGAATAAACTGTTTCCGCATTTGACAAGCAGAAGTAGAGGAAGGATTTAATCCAAAATATTTTTGTCTAACTCTTTTAGTGGTCAAAATGATAGTTGTTTGGAAATAAATGAATCTTCTAACTTCTGACATGTTTTACAAAAACCTAAAAGACATGCAATGTTTTACGAAAATAGCTCTAGTTACAGATTGGTAGCCCCGATTTGAAATCCGACTTCGTCCTTGAAAAGCAGACAAGAAGGGGAAGATTTTATATAGCAGACATTTTTTTCTGTAAAATGTTGCGGAAGGGGTCAAAACGGCAGTTGTTTGGGAAAGTTTGAAAACATGTGGTAGCGTTAGTAAAACTGTTGTAACGTAAGTTCCATACTGAATAAACTGTTTCCGCATTTGACAAGCAGAAGTAGAGGAAGGATTTAATCCAAAATATTTTTGTCTAACTCTTTTAGTGGTCAAAATGATAGTTGTTTGGAAATAAATGAATCTTCTAACTTCTGACATGTTTTACAAAAACCTAAGACATGCAATGGGTTACGAAAATAGCTCTAGTTACAGATTGGTAGCCCCGATTTGAAATCCGACTTCGTACTGGAAATGCAGACAAGAAGGGGAAGATTTTATAGAGCAGAATTTTTTTTCTGTAAAATGTTGCGAAAGGGGTCAAAACGGCAGTTAAAGTTTGGGAAAGTTTGAAAAACATATGGTAGTGCATTTAGAGAAACTGCTCTAACGTAAGTACCATACTGAATAAACCTTCTCCGCATTTGACAAGCAGAGAAGTAGAGGAAGGTTTTAATCCAAAATATTTTTTGTCAAACTCTGGTTTAGTGGTCATAATGATAGATTTCGTAACCCATGTTTGGAAATGAATGAATCTGCTAACTTCTGACATGTTTTACAAAAACCTAAAAGACATGCAATGGGTTACGAAAATAGCTCTAGTCACAGACTGGTAGCCCCAATTTGAAATCCGACTTCGTCCTTGAAAGCGGACAAGAAGGGGGAGATTTTATATAGCAGACATTTTTTTCTGTAAAATGTTGCTGAAGGGGTCAAAACGGCAGTTGTTTGGGAAAGTTTGAAAACATGTGGTAGCGTTAGTAAAACTGTTGTAACGTAAGTTCCATACTGAATAAACTGTTTCCGCATTTGACAAGCAGAAGTAGAGGAAGGATTTAATCCAAAATATTTTTGTCTAACTCTTTTAGTGGTCAAAATGATAGTTGTTTGGAAATAAATGAATCTTCTAACTTCTGACATGTTTTACAAAAACCTAAGACATGCAATGGGTTACGAAAATAGCTCTAGTTACAGATTGGTAGCCCCGATTTGAAATCCGACTTCGTACTGGAAATGCAGACAAGAAGGGGAAGATTTTATAGAGCAGAATTTTTTTTCTGTAAAATGTTGCGAAAGGGGTCAAAACGGCAGTTAAAGTTTGGGAAAGTTTGAAAAACATATGGTAGTGCATTTAGAGAAACTGCTCTAACGTAATTACCATACTGAATAAACCTTCTCCGCATTTGACAAGCAGAGAAGTAGAGGAAGGTTTTAATCCAAAATATTTTTTGTCAAACTCTGGTTTAGTGGTCATAATGATAGATTTCGTAACCCATGTTTGGAAATGAATGAATCTGCTAACTTCTGACATGTTTTACAAAAACCTAAAAGACATGCAATGGGTTACGAAAATAGCTCTAGTCACAGACTGGTAGCCCCAATTTGAAATCCGACTTCGTCCTTGAAAGCGGACAAGAAGGGGGAGATTTTATATAGCAGACATTTTTTTCTGTAAAATGTTGCTGAAGGGGTCAAAACGGCAGTTGTTTGGGAAAGTTTGAAAACATGTGGTAGCGTTAGTAAAACTGTTGTAACGTAAGTTCCATACTGAATAAACTGTTTCCGCATTTGACAAGCAGAAGTAGAGGAAGGATTTAATCCAAAATATTTTTGTCTAACTCTTTTAGTGGTCAAAATGATAGTTGTTTGGAAATAAATGAATCTTCTAACTTCTGACATGTTTTACAAAAACCTAAAAGACATGCAATGGGTTACGAAAATAGCTCTAGTTACAGATTGGTAGCCCCGATTTCAAATCCGACTTCGTACTGGAAATGCAGACAAGGAGGGGAAGATTTTATAGAGCAGAATTTTTTTTCTGTAAAATGTTGCGAAAAGGGTCAAAACGGCAGTTAGTTTGGGAAAATTTGAAAAACATATGGTAGTGCATTTAGAGAAACTGCTCTAACGTAAGTTCCATACTGAATAAACCTTCTCCGCATTTGACAAGCAGAGAAGTAGAGGAAGGTTTTAATCCAAAATATTTTTTGTCAAACTCTTTGGTTTAGTGGTCATAATGATAGATTTCGTAACCCATGTTTGGAAATGAATGAATCTGCTAACTTCTAACATGTTTTACAAAAACCTAAAAGACATGCAATGGGTTACGAAAATAGCTCTAGTCACAGACTGGTAGCCCCGATTTGAAATCCGACTTCGTCCTTGAAAAGCAGACAAGAAGGGGAAGATTTTATATAGCAGACATCTTTTTCTGTAAAATGTTGCGGAAGGGGTCAAAACGGCAGTTGTTTGGGAAAGTTTGAAAACATGTGGTAGCGTTAGTAAAACTGTTGTAACGTAAGTTCCATACTGAATAAACTGTTTCCGCATTTGACAAGCAGAAGTAGAGGAAGGATTTAATCCAAAATATTTTTGTCTAACTCTTTTAGTGGTCAAAATGATAGTTGTTTGGAAATAAATGAATCTTCTAACTTCTGACATGTTTTACAAAAACCTAAGACATGCAATGGGTTACGAAAATAGCTCTAGTTACAGATTGGTAGCCCCGATTTCAAATCCGACTTCGTACTGGAAATGCAGACAAGGAGGGGAAGATTTTATAGAGCAGAATTTTTTTTCTGTAAAATGTTGCGAAAGGGGTCAAAACGGCAGTTAAAGTTTGGGAAAGTTTGAAAAACATATGGTAGTGCATTTAGAGAAACTGCTCTAACGTAAGTTCCATACTGAATAAACCTTCTCCGCATTTGACAAGCAGAGAAGTAGAGGAAGGTTTTAATCCAAAATATTTTTTGTCAAACTCTTTGGTTTAGTGGTCATAATGATAGATTTCGTAACCCATGTTTGGAAATGAATGAATCTGCTAACTTCTGACATGTTTTACAAAAACCTAAAAGACATGCAATGGGTTACGAAAATAGCTCTAGTCACAGACTGGTAGCCCCGATTTGAAATCCGACTTCGTACTGGAAATGCAGACAAGAAGGGGGAGATTTTATATAGCAGACATTTTTTTCTGTAAAATGTTGCGGAAGGGGTCAAAACGGCAGTTGTTTGGGAAAGTTTGAAAACACGTGGTAGCGTTAGTAAAACTGTTGTAACGTAAGTTCCATACTGAATAAACTGTTTCCGCATTTGACAAGCAGAAGTAGAGGAAGGATTTAATCCAAAATATTTTTGTCTAACTCTTTTAGTGGTCAAAATGATAGTTGTTTGGAAATAAATGAATCTTCTAACTTCTGACATGTTTTACAAAAACCTAAGACATGCAATGGGTTACGAAAATAGCTCTAGTTACAGATTGGTAGCCCCGATTTGAAATCCGACTTCGTACTGGAAATGCAGACAAGAAGGGGAAGATTTTATAGAGCAGAATTTTTTTTCTGTAAAATGTTGCGAAAGGGGTCAAAACGGCAGTTAAAGTTTGGGAAAGTTTGAAAAACATATGGTAGTGCATTTAGAGAAACTGCTCTAACGTAAGTACCATACTGAATAAACCTTCTCCGCATTTGACAAGCAGAGAAGTAGAGGAAGGTTTTAATCCAAAATATTTTTTGTCAAACTCTTGTTTAGTGGTCATAATGATAAATTTCGTAACCCATGTTTGGAAATGAATGAATCTGCTAACTTCTGACATGTTTTACAAAAACCTAAAAGACATGCAATGGGTTACGAAAATAGCTCTAGTCACAGACTGGTAGCCCCGATTTGAAATCCGACTTCGTCCTTGAAAAGCAGACAAGATGGGGGAGATTTTATATAGCAGACATTTTTTTCTGTAAAATGTTGCGGAAGGGGTCAAAACGGCAGTTGTTTGGGAAAGTTTGAAAACATGTGGTAGCGTTTGTAAAACTGTTGTAACGTAAGTTCCATACTGAATAAACTGTTTCCGCATTTGACAAGCAGAAGTAGAGGAAGGATTTAATCCAAAATATTTTTGTCTAACTCTTTTAGTGGTCAAAATGATAGTTGTTTGGAAATAAATGAATCTTCTAACTTCTGACATGTTTTACAAAAACCTAAGACATGCAATGGGTTACGAAAATAGCTCTAGTTACAGATTGGTAGCCCCGATTTGAAATCCGACTTCGTACTGGAAATGCAGACAAGAAGGGGAAGATTTTATAGAGCAGAATTTTTTTTCTGTAAAATGTTGCGAAAGGGGTCAAAACGGCAGTTAGTTTGGGAAAGTTTGAAAAACATATGGTAGTGCATTTAGAGAAACTGCTCTAACGTAAGTTCCATACTGAATAAACCTTCTCCGCATTTGACAAGCAGAGAAGTAGAGGAAGGTTTTAATCCAAAATATTTTTTGTCAAACTCTTTGGTTTAGTGGTCATAATGATAGATTTCGTAACCCATGTTTGGAAATGAATGAATCTGCTAACTTCTGACATGTTTTACAAAAACCTAAAAGACATGCAATGGGTTACGAAAATAGCTCTAGTCACAGACTGGTAGCCCCGATTTGAAATCGGACTTCGTACTGGAAATGCAGACAAGAAGGGGAAGATTTTATAGAGCAGAATTTTTTTTCTGTAAAATGTTGCGAAATGGGTCAAAACAGCAGTTAAAGTTTGGGAAAGTTTGAAAAACATGTGGTAGTGCATTTAGAGAAACTGCTCTAACGTAAGTTCCATACTGAATAAACCTTCTCCGCATTTGACAAGCAGAGAAGTAGAGGAAGGTTTTAATCCAAAATATTTTTTGTCAAACTCTTTGGTTTAGTGGTCATAATGATAGATTTCGTAACCCATGTTTGGAAATGAATGAATCTGCTAACTTCTGACATGTTTTACAAAAACCTAAAAGACATGCAATGGGTTACGAAAATAGCTCTAGTCACAGACTGGTAGCCCCGATTTGAAATCCGACTTCGTCCTTGAAAAGCAGACAAGAAGGGGGAGATTTTATATAGCAGACATTTTTTTCTGTAAAATGTTGCGGAAGGGGTCAAAACGGCAGTTGTTTGGGAAAGTTTGAAAACATGTGTTAGCGTTAGTAAAACTGTTGTAACGTAAGTTCCATACTGAATAAACTGTTTCCGCATTTGACAAGCAGAAGTAGAGGAAGGATTTAATCCAAAATATTTTTGTCTAACTCTTTTAGTGGTCAAAATGATAGTTGTTTGGAAATAAATGAATCTTCTAACTTCTGACATGTTTTACAAAAACCTAAAAGACATGCAATGGGTTACGAAAATAGCTCTAGTTACAGATTGGTAGCCCCGATTTGAAATCCGACTTCGTACTGGAAATGCAGACAAGAAGGGGAAGATTTTATAGAGCAGAATTTTTTTTCTGTAAAATTTTGCGAAAGGGGTCAAAACGGCAGTTAGTTTGGGAAAGTTTGAAAAACATATGGTAGTGCATTTAGAGAAACTGCTCTAACGTAAGTTCCATACTGAATAAACCTTCTCCGCATTTGACAAGCAGAGAAGTAGATGAAGGTTTTAATCCAAAATATTTCTTGTCAAACACTTTGGTTTAGTGGTCATAATGATAGATTTCGTAACCCATGTTTGAAAATGAATGAATCTGCTAACTTCTGACATGTTTTACAAAAACCTAAAAGACATGCAATGGGTTACGAAAATAGCTCTAGTCACAGACTGGTAGCCCCGATTTGAAATCCGACTTCGTCCTTGAAAAGCAGACAAGATGGGGGAGATTTTATATAGCAGACATTTTTTTCTGTAAAATGTTGCGGAAGGGGTCAAAACGGCAGTTGTTTGGGAAAGTTTGAAAACATGTGGTAGCGTTTGTAAAACTGTTGTAACGTAAGTTCCATACTGAATAAACTGTTTCCGCATTTGACAAGCAGAAGTAGAGGAAGGATTTAATCCAAAATATTTTTGTCTAACTCTTTTAGTGGTCAAAATGATAGTTGTTTGGAAATAAATGAATCTTCTAACTTCTGACATGTTTTACAAAAACCTAAGACATGCAATGGGTTACGAAAATAGCTCTAGTTACAGATTGGTAGCCCCGATTTGAAATCCGACTTCGTACTGGAAATGCAGACAAGAAGGGGAAGATTTTATAGAGCAGAATTTTTTTTCTGTAAAATGTTGCGAAAGGGGTCAAAACGGCAGTTAGTTTGGGAAAGTTTGAAAAACATATGGTAGTGCATTTAGAGAAACTGCTCTAACGTAAGTTCCATACTGAATAAACCTTCTCCGCATTTGACAAGCAGAGAAGTAGAGGAAGGTTTTAATCCAAAATATTTTTTGTCAAACTCTTTGGTTTAGTGGTCATAATGATAGATTTCGTAACCCATGTTTGGAAATGAATGAATCTGCTAACTTCTGACATGTTTTACAAAAACCTAAAAGACATGCAATGGGTTACGAAAATAGCTCTAGTCACAGACTGGTAGCCCCGATTTGAAATCGGACTTCGTACTGGAAATGCAGACAAGAAGGGGAAGATTTTATAGAGCAGAATTTTTTTTCTGTAAAATGTTGCGAAATGGGTCAAAACAGCAGTTAAAGTTTGGGAAAGTTTGAAAAACATGTGGTAGTGCATTTAGAGAAACTGCTCTAACGTAAGTTCCATACTGAATAAACCTTCTCCGCATTTGACAAGCAGAGAAGTAGAGGAAGGTTTTAATCCAAAATATTTTTTGTCAAACTCTTTGGTTTAGTGGTCATAATGATAGATTTCGTAACCCATGTTTGGAAATGAATGAATCTGCTAACTTCTGACATGTTTTACAAAAACCTAAAAGACATGCAATGGGTTACGAAAATAGCTCTAGTCACAGACTGGTAGCCCCGATTTGAAATCCGACTTCGTCCTTGAAAAGCAGACAAGAAGGGGGAGATTTTATATAGCAGACATTTTTTTCTGTAAAATGTTGCGGAAGGGGTCAAAACGGCAGTTGTTTGGGAAAGTTTGAAAACATGTTAGCGTTAGTAAAACTGTTGTAACGTAAGTTCCATACTGAATAAACTGTTTCCGCATTTGACAAGCAGAAGTAGAGGAAGGATTTAATCCAAAATATTTTTGTCTAACTCTTTTAGTGGTCAAAATGATAGTTGTTTGGAAATAAATGAATCTTCTAACTTCTGACATGTTTTACAAAAACCTAAAAGACATGCAATGGGTTACGAAAATAGCTCTAGTTACAGATTGGTAGCCCCGATTTGAAATCCGACTTCGTACTGGAAATGCAGACAAGAAGGGGAAGATTTTATAGAGCAGAATTTTTTTTCTGTAAAATGTTGCGAAAGGGGTCAAAACGGCAGTTAGTTTGGGAAAGTTTGAAAAACATATGGTAGTGCATTTAGAGAAACTGCTCTAACGTAAGTTCCATACTGAATAAACCTTCTCCGCATTTGACAAGCAGAGAAGTAGATGAAGGTTTTAATCCAAAATATTTCTTGTCAAACACTTTGGTTTAGTGGTCATAATGATAGATTTCGTAACCCATGTTTGAAAATGAATGAATCTGCTAACTTCTGACATGTTTTACAAAAACCTAAAAGACATGCAATGGGTTACGAAAATAGCTCTAGTCACAGACTGGTAGCCCCGATTTGAAATCCGACTTCGTCCTTGAAAAGCAGACAAGATGGGGGAGATTTTATATAGCAGACATTTTTTTCTGTAAAATGTTGCGGAAGGGGTCAAAACGGCAGTTGTTTGGGAAAGTTTGAAAACATGTGGTAGCGTTTGTAAAACTGTTGTAACGTAAGTTCCATACTGAATAAACTGTTTCCGCATTTGACAAGCAGAAGTAGAGGAAGGATTTAATCCAAAATATTTTTGTCTAACTCTTTTAGTGGTCAAAATGATAGTTGTTTGGAAATAAATGAATCTTCTAACTTCTGACATGTTTTACAAAAACCTAAAAGACATGCAATGGGTTACGAAAATAGCTCTAGTTACAGATTGGTAGCCCCGATTTGAAATCCGACTTCGTACTGGAAATGCAGACAAGAAGGGGAAGATTTTATAGAGCAGAATTTTTTTTCTGTAAAATGTTGCGAAAGGGGTCAAAACGGCAGTTAGTTTGGGAAAGTTTGAAAAACATATGGTAGTGCATTTAGAGAAACTGCTCTAACGTAAGTTCCATACTGAATAAACCTTCTCCGCATTTGACAAGCAGAGAAGTAGATGAAGGTTTTAATCCAAAATATTTCTTGTCAAACACTTTGGTTTAGTGGTCATAATGATAGATTTCGTAACCCATGTTTGAAAATGAATGAATCTGCTAACTTCTGACATGTTTTACAAAAACCTAAAAGACATGCAATGGGTTACGAAAATAGCTCTAGTCACAGACTGGTAGCCCCGATTTGAAATCCGACTTCGTCCTTGAAAAGCAGACAAGATGGGGGAGATTTTATATAGCAGACATTTTTTTCTGTAAAATGTTGCGGAAGGGGTCAAAACGGCAGTTGTTTGGGAAAGTTTGAAAACATGTGGTAGCGTTTGTAAAACTGTTGTAACGTAAGTTCCATACTGAATAAACTGTTTCCGCATTTGACAAGCAGAAGTAGAGGAAGGATTTAATCCAAAATATTTTTGTCTAACTCTTTTAGTGGTCAAAATGATAGTTGTTTGGAAATAAATGAATCTTCTAACTTCTGACATGTTTTACAAAAACCTAAGACATGCAATGGGTTACGAAAATAGCTCTAGTTACAGATTGGTAGCCCCGATTTGAAATCCGACTTCGTACTGGAAATGCAGACAAGAAGGGGAAGATTTTATAGAGCAGAATTTTTTTTCTGTAAAATGTTGCGAAAGGGGTCAAAACGGCAGTTAGTTTGGGAAAGTTTGAAAAACATATGGTAGTGCATTTAGAGAAACTGCTCTAACGTAAGTTCCATACTGAATAAACCTTCTCCGCATTTGACAAGCAGAGAAGTAGAGGAAGGTTTTAATCCAAAATATTTTTTGTCAAACTCTTTGGTTTAGTCGTCATAATGATAGATTTCGTAACCCATGTTTGGAAATGACTGAATCTGCTAACTTCTGACATGTTTTACAAAAACCTAAAAGACATGCAATGGGTTACGAAAATAGCTCTAGTCACAGACTGGTAGCCCCGATTTGAAATCGGACTTCGTACTGGAAATGCAGACAAGAAGGGGAAGATTTTATAGAGCAGAATTTTTTTTCTGTAAAATGTTGCGAAATGGGTCAAAACAGCAGTTAAAGTTTGGGAAAGTTTGAAAAACATGTGGTAGTGCATTTAGAGAAACTGCTCTAACGTAAGTTCCATACTGAATAAACCTTCTCCGCATTTGACAAGCAGAGAAGTAGAGGAAGGTTTTAATCCAAAATATTTTTTGTCAAACTCTTTGGTTTAGTGGTCATAATGATAGATTTCGTAACCCATGTTTGGAAATGAATGAATCTGCTAACTTCTGACATGTTTTACAAAAACCTAAAAGACATGCAATGGGTTACGAAAATAGCTCTAGTCACAGACTGGTAGCCCCGATTTGAAATCCGACTTCGTCCTTGAAAAGCAGACAAGAAGGGGGAGATTTTATATAGCAGACATTTTTTTCTGTAAAATGTTGCGGAAGGGGTCAAAACGGCAGTTGTTTGGGAAAGTTTGAAAACATGTTAGCGTTAGTAAAACTGTTGTAACGTAAGTTCCATACTGAATAAACTGTTTCCGCATTTGACAAGCAGAAGTAGAGGAAGGATTTAATCCAAAATATTTTTGTCTAACTCTTTTAGTGGTCAAAATGATAGTTGTTTGGAAATAAATGAATCTTCTAACTTCTGACATGTTTTACAAAAACCTAAAAGACATGCAATGGGTTACGAAAATAGCTCTAGTTACAGATTGGTAGCCCCGATTTGAAATCCGACTTCGTACTGGAAATGCAGACAAGAAGGGGAAGATTTTGTAGAGCAGAATTTTTTTTCTGTAAAATGTTGCGAAAGGGGTCAAAACGGCAGTTAGTTTGGGAAAGTTTGAAAAACATATGGTAGTGCATTTAGAGAAACTGCTCTAACGTAAGTTCCATACTGAATAAACCTTCTCCGCATTTGACAAGCAGAGAAGTAGATGAAGGTTTTAATCCAAAATATTTCTTGTCAAACACTTTGGTTTAGTGGTCATAATGATAGATTTCGTAACCCATGTTTGAAAATGAATGAATCTGCTAACTTCTGACATGTTTTACAAAAACCTAAAAGACATGCAATGGGTTACGAAAATAGCTCTAGTCACAGACTGGTAGACCCGATTTGAAATCCGACTTCGTCCTTGAAAAGCAGACAAGAAGGGGGAGATTTTATATAGCAGACATTTTTTTCTGTAAAATGTTGCGGAAGGGGTCAAAACGGCAGTTGTTTGGGAAAGTTTGAAAACCTGTGTTAGCGTTAGTAAAACTGTTGTAACGTAAGTTCCATACTGAATAAACTGTTTCCGCATTTGACAAGCAGAAGTAGAGGAAGGATTTAATCCAAAATATTTTTGTCTAACTTTTTTAGTGGTCAAAACGATAGTTGTTTGGAAATAAATGAATCTTCTAACTTCTGACATGTTTTACAAAAACCTAAAAGACATGCAATGGGTTACGAAAATAGCTCTAGTTACAGATTGGTAGCCCCGATTTGAAATCCGACTTCGTACTGGAAATGCAGACAAGAAGGGGAAGATTTTATAGAGCAGAATTTTTTTTCTGTAAAATGTTGCGAAAGGGGTCAAAACGGCAGTTAAAGTTTGGGAAAGTTTGAAAAACTTATGGTAGTGCATTTAGAGAAACTGCTCTAACGTAAGTTCCATACTGAATAAACCTTCTCCGCATTTGACAAGCAGAGAAGTAGAGGAAGGTTTTAATCCAAAATATTTTTTGTCAAACTCTTTGGTTTAGTGGTCATAATGATAGATTTCGTAACCCATGTTTGGAAATGAATGAATCTGCTAACTTCTGACATGTTTTACAAATCCTAAAAGACATGCAATGGGTTACGAAAATAGCTCTAGTCACAGACTGGTAGCCCCGATTTGAAATCCGACTTCGTCCTTGAAAAGCAGACAAGAAGGGGGAGATTTTATATAGCAGACATTTTTTTCTGTAAAATGTTGCGGAAGGGGTCAAAACGGCAGTTGTTTGGGAAAGTTTGAAAACATGTGTTAGCGTTAGTAAAACTGTTGTAACGTAAGTTCCATACTGAATAAACTGTTTCCGCATTTGACAAGCAGAAGTAGAGGAAGGATTTAATCCAAAATATTTTTGTCTAACTCTTTTAGTGGTCAAAATGATAGTTGTTTGGAAATAAATGAATCTTCTAACTTCTGACATGTTTACAAAAACCTAAAAGACATGCAATGGGTTACGAAAATAGCTCTAGTTACAGATTGGTAGCCCCGATTTGAAATCCGACTTCGTACTGGAAATGCAGACAAGAAGGGGAAGATTTTATAGAGCAGAATTTTTTTTCTGTAAAATGTTGCGGAAGGGGTCAAAACGGCAGTTGTTTGGGAAAGTTTGAAAACATGTGTTAGCGTTAGTAAAACTGTTGTAACGTAAGTTCCATACTGAATAAACTGTTTCCGCATTTGACAAGCAGAAGTAGAGGAAGGATTTAATCCAAAATATTTTTGTCTAACTCTTTTAGTGGTCAAAATGATAGTTGTTTGGAAATAAATGAATCTTCTAACTTCTGACATGTTTTACAAAAACCTAAAAGACATGCAATGGGTTACGAAAATAGCTCTAGTTACAGATTGGTAGCCCCGATTTGAAATCCGACTTCGTACTGGAAATGCAGACAAGAAGGGGAAGATTTTATAGAGCAGAATTTTTTTTCTGTAAAATGTTGCGGAAGGGGTCAAAACGGCAGTTGTTTGGGAAAGTTTGAAAACATGTGTTAGCGTTAGTAAAACTGTTGTAACGTAAGTTCCATACTGAATAAACTGTTTCCGCATTTGACAAGCAGAAGTAGAGGAAGGATTTAATCCAAAATATTTTTGTCTAACTCTTTTAGTGGTCAAAATGATAGTTGTTTGGAAATAAATGAATCTTCTAACTTCTGACATGTTTTACAAAAACCTAAGACATGCAATGGGTTACGAAAAAAGCTCTAGTTACAGATTGGTAGCCCCGATTTGAAATCCGACTTCGTACTGGAAATGCAGACAAGAAGGGGAAGATTTTATAGAGCAGAATTTTTTTTCTGTAAAATGTTGCGAAAGGGGTCAAAACGGCAGTTAGTTTGGGAAAGTTTGAAAAACATATGGTAGTGCATTTAGAGAAACTGCTCTAACGTAAGTTCCATACTGAATAAACCTTCTCCGCATTTGACAAGCAGAGAAGTAGAGGAAGGTTTTAATCCAAAATATTTTTTGTCAAACTCTTTGGTTTAGTGGTCATAATGATAGATTTCGTAACCCATGTTTGGAAATGAATGAATCTGCTAACTTCTGACATGTTTTACAAATCCTAAAAGACATGCAATGGGTTACGAAAATAGCTCTAGTCACAGACTGGTAGCCCCGATTTGAAATCCGACTTCGTCCTTGAAAAGCAGACAAGAAGGGGGAGATTTTATATAGCAGACATTTTTTTCTGTAAAATGTTGCGGAAGGGGTCAAAACGGCAGTTGTTTGGGAAAGTTTGAAAACATGTGGTAGCGTTAGTAAAACAGTTGTAACGTAAGTTCCATACTGAATAAACTGTTTCCGCATTTGACAAGCAGAAGTAGAGGAAGGATTTAATCCAAAATATTTTTGTCTAACTTTTTTAGTGGTCAAAATGATAGTTGTTTGGAAATAAATGAATCTTCTAACTTCTGACATGTTTTACAAAAACCTAAAAGACATGCAATGGGTTACGAAAATAGCTCTAGTTACAGATTGGTAGCCCCGATTTGAAATCCGACTTCGTACTGGAAATGCAGACAAGAAGGGGAAGATTTTATAGAGCAGAATTTTTTTTCTGTAAAATGTTGCGAAAGGGGTCAAAACGGCAGTTAAAGTTTGGGAAAGTTTGAAAAACATATGGTAGTGCATTTAGAGAAACTGCTCTAACGTAAGTACCATACTGAATAAACCTTCTCCGCATTTGACAAGCAGAGAAGTAGAGGAAGGTTTTAATCCAAAATATTTTTTGTCAAACTCTGGTTTAGTGGTCATAATGATAGATTTCGTAACCCATGTTTGGAAATGAATGAATCTGCTAACTTCTGACATGTTTTACAAAAACCTAAAAGACATGCAATGGGTTACGAAAATAGCTCTAGTCACAGACTGGAAGCCCCAATTTGAAATCCGACTTCGTCCTTGAAAAGCAGACAAGAAGGGGGAGATTTTATATAGCAGACATTTTTTTCTGTAAAATGTTGCGGAAGGGGTCAAAACGGCAGTTGTTTGGGAAAGTTTGAAAACATGTGGTAGCGTTAGTAAAACTGTTGTAACGTAAGTTCCATACTGAATAAACTGTTTCCGCATTTGACAAGCAGAAGTAGAGGAAGGATTTAATCCAAAATATTTTTGTCTAACTCTTTTAGTGGTCAAAATGATAGTTGTTTGGAAATAAATGAATCTTCTAACTTCTGACATGTTTTAGAAAAACCTAAAAGACATGCAATGGGTTACGAAAATAGCTCTAGTTACAGATTGGTAGCCCCGATTTGAAATCCGACTTCGTACTGGAAATGCAGACAAGAAGGGGAAGATTTTATAGAGCAGACATTTTTTTTCTGTAAAATGTTGCGGAAGGGGTCAAAACGGCAGTTGTTTGGGAAAGTTTGAAAACATGTGGTAGCGTTAGTAAAACAGTTGTAACGTAAGTTCCATACTGAATAAACTGTTTCCGCATTTGACAAGCAGAAGTAGAGGAAGGATTTAATCCAAAATATTTTTGTCTAACTTTTTTAGTGGTCAAAATGATAGTTGTTTGGAAATAAATGAATCTTCTAACTTCTGACATGTTTTACAAAAACCTAAAAGACATGCAATGGGTTACGAAAATAGCTCTAGTTACAGATTGGTAGCCCCGATTTGAAATCCGACTTCGTACTGGAAATGCAGACAAGAAGGGGAAGATTTTATAGAGCAGAAT
This sequence comes from Salvelinus fontinalis, assembly GCF_029448725.1. NCBI lineage: Eukaryota > Metazoa > Chordata > Actinopteri > Salmoniformes > Salmonidae > Salvelinus > Salvelinus fontinalis. The sequence goes on from NW_026600545.1 coordinate 174,898, forward strand.
TTTTTTTCTGTAAAATGTTGCGAAAGGGGTCAAAACGGCAGTTAAAGTTTGGGAAAGTTTGAAAAACATATGGTAGTGCATTTAGAGAAACTGCTCTAACGTAAGTACCATACTGAATAAACCTTCTCCGCATTTGACAAGCAGAGAAGTAGAGGAAGGTTTTAATCCAAAATATTTTTTGTCAAACTCTGGTTTAGTGGTCATAATGATAGATTTCGTAACCCATGTTTGGAAATGAATGAATCTGCTAACTTCTGACATGTTTTACAAAAACCTAAAAGACATGCAATGGGTTACGAAAATAGCTCTAGTCACAGACTGGAAGCCCCAATTTGAAATCCGACTTCGTCCTTGAAAAGCAGACAAGAAGGGGGAGATTTTATATAGCAGACATTTTTTTCTGTAAAATGTTGCGGAAGGGGTCAAAACGGCAGTTGTTTGGGAAAGTTTGAAAACATGTGGTAGCGTTAGTAAAACTGTTGTAACGTAAGTTCCATACTGAATAAACTGTTTCCGCATTTGACAAGCAGAAGTAGAGGAAGGATTTAATCCAAAATATTTTTGTCTAACTCTTTTAGTGGTCAAAATGATAGTTGTTTGGAAATAAATGAATCTTCTAACTTCTGACATGTTTTAGAAAAACCTAAAAGACATGCAATGGGTTACGAAAATAGCTCTAGTTACAGATTGGTAGCCCCGATTTGAAATCCGACTTCGTACTGGAAATGCAGACAAGAAGGGGAAGATTTTATAGAGCAGAATTTTTTTTCTGTAAAATGTTGCGGAAGGGGTCAAAACGGCAGTTGTTTGGGAAAGTTTGAAAACATGTGTTAGCGTTAGTAAAACTGTTGTAACGTAAGTTCCATACTGAATAAACTGTTTCCGCATTTGACAAGCAGAAGTAGAGGAAGGATTTAATCCAAAATATTTTTGTCTAACTCTTTTAGTGGTCAAAATGATAGTTGTTTGGAAATAAATGAATCTTCTAACTTCTGACATGTTTTACAAAAACCTAAGACATGCAATGGGTTACGAAAAAAGCTCTAGTTACAGATTGGTAGCCCCGATTTGAAATCCGACTTCGTACTGGAAATGCAGACAAGAAGGGGAAGATTTTATAGAGCAGAATTTTTTTTCTGTAAAATGTTGCGAAAGGGGTCAAAACGGCAGTTAGTTTGGGAAAGTTTGAAAAACATATGGTAGTGCATTTAGAGAAACTGCTCTAACGTAAGTTCCATACTGAATAAACCTTCTCCGCATTTGACAAGCAGAGAAGTAGAGGAAGGTTTTAATCCAAAATATTTTTTGTCAAACTCTTTGGTTTAGTGGTCATAATGATAGATTTCGTAACCCATGTTTGGAAATGAATGAATCTGCTAACTTCTGACATGTTTTACAAATCCTAAAAGACATGCAATGGGTTACGAAAATAGCTCTAGTCACAGACTGGTAGCCCCGATTTGAAATCCGACTTCGTCCTTGAAAAGCAGACAAGAAGGGGGAGATTTTATATAGCAGACATTTTTTTCTGTAAAATGTTGCGGAAGGGGTCAAAACGGCAGTTGTTTGGGAAAGTTTGAAAACATGTGTTAGCGTTAGTAAAACTGTTGTAACGTAAGTTCCATACTGAATAAACTGTTTCCGCATTTGACAAGCAGAAGTAGAGGAAGGATTTAATCCAAAATATTTTTGTCTAACTCTTTTAGTGGTCAAAATGATAGTTGTTTGGAAATAAATGAATCTTCTAACTTCTGACATGTTTACAAAAACCTAAAAGACATGCAATGGGTTACGAAAATAGCTCTAGTTACAGATTGGTAGCCCCGATTTGAAATCCGACTTCGTACTGGAAATGCAGACAAGAAGGGGAAGATTTTATAGAGCAGAATTTTTTTTCTGTAAAATGTTGCGAAAGGGGTCAAAACGGCAGTTAGTTTGGGAAAGTTTGAAAAACATATGGTAGTGCATTCAGAGAAACTGCTCTAACGTAAGTTCCATACTGAATAAACCTTCTCCGCATTTGACAAGCAGAGAAGTAGAGGAAGGTTTTAATCCAAAATATTTTTTGTCAAACTCTTTGGTTTAGTGGTCATAATGATAGATTTCGTAACCCATGTTTGGAAATGAATGAATCTGCTAACTTCTGACATGTTTTACAAAAACCTAAAAGACATGCAATGGGTTACGAAAATAGCTCTAGTCACAGACTGGTAGCCCCGATTTGAAATCCGACTTCGTCCTTGAAAAGCAGACAAGAAGGGGGAGATTTTATATAGCAGACATTTTTTTCTGTAAAATGTTGCGGAAGGGGTCAAAACGGCAGTTGTTTGGGAAAGTTTGAAAACATGTGTTAGCGTTAGTAAAACTGTTGTAACGTAAGTTCCATACTGAATAAACTGTTTCCGCATTTGACAAGCAGAAGTAGAGGAAGGATTTAATCCAAAATATTTTTGTCTAACTTTTTTAGTGGTCAAAATGATAGTTGTTTGGAAATAAATGAATCTTCTAACTTCTGACATGTTTTACAAAAACCTAAAAGACATGCAATGGGTTACGAAAATAGCTCTAGTTACAGATTGGTAGCCCCGATTTGAAATCCGACTTCGTACTGGAAATGCAGTCAAGAAGGGGAAGATTTTATAGAGCAGAATTTTTTTTATGTAAAATGTTGCGAAAGGGGTCAAAACGGCAGTTAAAGTTTGGGAAAGTTTGAAAAACATATGGTAGTGCATTTAGAGAAACTGCTCTAACGTAAGTTCCATACTGAATAAACCTTCTCCGCATTTGACAAGCAGAGAAGTAGAGGAAGGTTTTAATCCAAAATATTTTTTGTCAAACTCTTTGGTTTTGTGGTCATAATGATAGATTTCGTAACCCATGTTTGGAAATGAATGAATCTGCTAACTTCTGACATGTTTTACAAATCCTAAAAGACATGCAATGGGTTACGAAAATAGCTCTAGTCACAGACTGGTAGCCCCGATTTGAAATCCGACTTCGTCCTTGAAAAGCAGACAAGAAGGGGGAGATTTTATATAGCAGACATTTTTTTCTGTAAAATGTTGCGGAAGGGGTCAAAACGGCAGTTGTTTGGGAAAGTTTGAAAACATGTGTTAGCGTTAGTAAAACTGTTGTAACGTAAGTTCCATACTGAATAAACTGTTTCCGCATTTGACAAGCAGAAGTAGAGGAAGGATTTAATCCAAAATATTTTTGTCTAACTCTTTTAGTGGTCAAAATGATAGTTGTTTGGAAATAAATGAATCTTCTAACTTCTGACATGTTTACAAAAACCTAAAAGACATGCAATGGGTTACGAAAATAGCTCTAGTTACAGATTGGTAGCCCCGATTTGAAATCCGACTTCGTACTGGAAATGCAGTCAAGAAGGGGAAGATTTTATAGAGCAGAATTTTTTTTCTGTAAAATGTTGCGAAAGGGGTCAAAACGGCAGTTAAAGTTTGGGAAAGTTTGAAAAACATATGGTAGTGCATTTAGAGAAACTGCTCTAACGTAAGTACCATACTGAATAAACCTTCTCCGCATTTGACAAGCAGAGAAGTAGAGGAAGGTTTTAATCCAAAATATTTTTTGTCAAACTCTGGTTTAGTGGTCATAATGATAGATTTCGTAACCCATGTTTGGAAATGAATGAATCTGCTAACTTCTGACATGTTTTACAAAAACCTAAAAGACATGCAATGGGTTACGAAAATAGCTCTAGTCACAGCCTGGAAGCCCCAATTTGAAATCCGACTTCGTCCTTGAAAAGCAGACAAGAAGGGGGAGATTTTATATAGCAGACATTTTTTTCTGTAAAATGTTGCGGAAGGGGTCAAAACGGCAGTTGTTTGGGAAAGTTTGAAAACATGTGGTAGCGTTAGTAAAACTGTTGTAACGTAAGTTCCATACTGAATAAACTGTTTCCGCATTTGACAAGCAGAAGTAGAGGAAGGATTTAATCCAAAATATTTTTGTCTAACTCTTTTAGTGGTCAAAATGATAGTTGTTTGGAAATAAATGAATCTTCTAACTTCTGACATGTTTTACAAAAACCTAAAAGACATGCAATGGGTTACGAAAATAGCTCTAGTTACAGATTGGTAGCCCCGATTTGAAATCCGACTTCGTACTGGAAATGCAGACAAGAAGGGGAAGATTTTATAGAGCATAATTTTTTTTCTGTAAAATGTTGCGAAAGGGGTCAAAACGGCAGTTAAAGTTTGGGAAAGTTTGAAAAACTTATGGTAGTGCATTTAGAGAAACTGCTCTAACGTAAGTTCCATACTGAATAAACCTTCTCCGCATTTGACAAGCAGAGAAGTAGAGGAAGGTTTTAATCCAAAATATTTTTTGTCAAACTCTTTGGTTTAGTGGTCATAATGATAGATTTCGTAACCCATGTTTGGAAATGAATGAATCTGCTAACTTCTGACATGTTTTACAAAAACCTAAAAGACATGCAATGGGTTACGAAAATAGCTCTAGTCACAGACTGGTAGCCCCGATTTGAAATCCGACTTCGTCCTTGAAAAGCAGACAAGAAGGGGGAGATTTTATATAGCAGACATTTTTTTCTGTAAAATGTTGCGGAAGGGGTCAAAACGGCAGTTGTTTGGGAAAGTTTGAAAACATGTGTTAGCGCTAGTAAAACTGTTGTAACGTAAGTTCCATACTGAATAAACTGTTTCCGCATTTGACAAGCAGAAGTAGAGGAAGGATTTAATCCAAAATATTTTTGTCTAACTTTTTTAGTGGTCAAAATGATAGTTGTTTGGAAATAAATGAATCTTCTAACTTCTGACATGTTTTACAAAAACCTAAAAGACATGCAATGGGTTACGAAAATAGCTCTAGTTACAGATTGGTAGCCCCGATTTGAAATCCGACTTCGTACTGGAAATGCAGACAAGAAGGGGGAGATTTTATATAGCAGACATTTTTTTCTGTAAAATGTTGCGGAAGGGGTCAAAACGGCAGTTGTTTGGGAAAGTTTGAAAACATGTGGTAGCGTTAGTAAAACTGTTGTAACGTAAGTTCCATACTGAATAAACTGTTTCCGCATTTGACAAGCAGAAGTAGAGGAAGGATTTAATCCAAAATATTTTTGTCTAACTCTTTTAGTGGTCAAAATGATAGTTGTTTGGAAATAAATGAATCTTCTAACTTCTGACATGTTTTACAAAAACCTAAGACATGCAATGGGTTACGAAAATAGCTCTAGTTACAGATTGGTAGCCCCGATTTGAAATCCGACTTCGTACTGGAAATGCAGACAAGAAGGGGAAGATTTTATAGAGCAGAATTTTTTTTCTGTAAAATGTTGCGAAAGGGGTCAAAACGGCAGTTAAAGTTTGGGAAAGTTTGAAAAACATATGGTAGTGCATTTAGAGAAACTGCTCTAACGTAAGTACCATACTGAATAAACCTTCTCCGCATTTGACAAGCAGAGAAGTAGAGGAAGGTTTTAATCCAAAATATTTTTTGTCAAACTCTGGTTTAGTGGTCATAATGATAGATTTCGTAACCCATGTTTGGAAATGAATGAATCTGCTAACTTCTGACATGTTTTACAAAAACCTAAAAGACATGCAATGGGTTACGAAAATAGCTCTAGTCACAGACTCGAAGCCCCAATTTGAAATCCGACTTCGTCCTTGAAAAGCAGACAAGAAGGGGGAGATTTTATATAGCAGACATTTTTTTCTGTAAAATGTTGCGGAAGGGGTCAAAACGGCAGTTGTTTGGGAAAGTTTGAAAACATGTGTTAGCGTTAGTAAAACTGTTGTAACGTAAGTTCCATACTGAATAAACTGTTTCCGCATTTGACAAGCAGAAGTAGAGGAAGGATTTAATCCAAAATATTTTTGTCTAACTTTTTTAGTGGTCAAAATGATAGTTGTTTGGAAATAAATGAATCTTCTAACTTCTGACATGTTTTACAAAAACCTAAAAGACATGCAATGGGTTACGAAAATAGCTCTAGTTACAGATTGGTAGCCCCGATTTGAAATCCGACTTCGTACTGGAAATGCAGACAAGAAGGGGAAGATTTTATAGAGCAGGATTTTTTTTCTGTAAAATGTTGCGAAAGGGGTCAAAACGGCAGTTAAAGTTTGGGAAAGTTTGAAAAACTTATGGTAGTGCATTTAGAGAAACTGCTCTAACGTAAGTTCCATACTGAATAAACCTTCTCCGCATTTGACAAGCAGAGAAGTAGAGGAAGGTTTTAATCCAAAATATTTTTTTTCAAACTCTTTGGTTTAGTGGTCATAATGATAGATTTCGTAACCCATGTTTGGAAATGAATGAATCTGCTAACTTCTGACATGTTTTACAAAAACCTAAAAGACATGCAATGGGTTACGAAAATAGCTCTAGTCACAGACTGGTAGCCCCGATTTGAAATCCGACTTCGTCCTTGAAAAGCAGACAAGAAGGGGGAGATTTTATATAGCAGACATTTTTTTCTGTAAAATGTTGCGGAAGGGGTCAAAACGGCAGTTGTTTGGGAAAGTTTGAAAACATGTGGTAGCGTTAGTAAAACTGTTGTAACGTAAGTTCCATACTGAATAAACTGTTTCCGCATTTGACAAGCAGAAGTAGAGGAAGGATTTAATCCAAAATATTTTTGTCTAACTCTTTTAGTGGTCAAAATGATAGTTGTTTGGAAATAAATGAATCTTCTAACTTCTGACATGTTTTACAAAAACCTAAAAGACATGCAATGGGTTACGAAAATAGCTCTAGTTACAGATTGGTAGCCCCGATTTGAAATCCGACTTCGTACTGGAAATGCAGACAAGAAGGGGAAGATTTTATAGAGCATAATTTTTTTTCTGTAAAATGTTGCGAAAGGGGTCAAAACGGCAGTTAAAGTTTGGGAAAGTTTGAAAAACTTATGGTAGTGCATTTAGAGAAACTGCTCTAACGTAAGTTCCATACTGAATAAACCTTCTCCGCATTTGACAAGCAGAGAAGTAGAGGAAGGTTTTAATCCAAAATATTTTTTGTCAAACTCTTTGGTTTAGTGGTCATAATGATAGATTTCGTAACCCATGTTTGGAAATGAATGAATCTGCTAACTTCTGACATGTTTTACAAAAACCTAAAAGACATGCAATGGGTTACGAAAATAGCTCTAGTCACAGACTGGTAGCCCCGATTTGAAATCCGACTTCGTCCTTGAAAAGCAGACAAGAAGGGGGAGATTTTATATAGCAGACATTTTTTTCTGTAAAATGTTGCGGAAGGGGTCAAAACGGCAGTTGTTTGGGAAAGTTTGAAAACATGTGGTAGCGTTAGTAAAACTGTTGTAACGTAAGTTCCATACTGAATAAACTGTTTCCGCATTTGACAAGCAGAAGTAGAGGAAGGATTTAATCCAAAATATTTTTGTCTAACTCTTTTAGTGGTCAAAATGATAGTTGTTTGGAAATAAATGAATCTTCTAACTTCTGACATGTTTTACAAAAACCTAAGACATGCAATGGGTTACGAAAATAGCTCTAGTTACAGATTGGTAGCCCCGATTTGAAATCCGACTTCGTACTGGAAATGCAGACAAGAAGGGGAAGATTTTATAGAGCAGAATTTTTTTTCTGTAAAATGTTGCGAAAGGGGTCAAAACGGCAGTTAAAGTTTGGGAAAGTTTGAAAAACATATGGTAGTGCATTTAGAGAAACTGCTCTAACGTAAGTACCATACTGAATAAACCTTCTCCGCATTTGACAAGCAGAGAAGTAGAGGAAGGTTTTAATCCAAAATATTTTTTGTCAAACTCTGGTTTAGTGGTCATAATGATAGATTTCGTAACCCATGTTTGGAAATGAATGAATCTGCTAACTTCTGACATGTTTTACAAAAACCTAAAAGACATGCAATGGGTTACGAAAATAGCTCTAGTCACAGACTCGAAGCCCCAATTTGAAATCCGACTTCGTCCTTGAAAAGCAGACAAGAAGGGGGAGATTTTATATAGCAGACATTTTTTTCTGTAAAATGTTGCGGAAGGGGTCAAAACGGCAGTTGTTTGGGAAAGTTTGAAAACATGTGTTAGCGTTAGTAAAACTGTTGTAACGTAAGTTCCATACTGAATAAACTGTTTCCGCATTTGACAAGCAGAAGTAGAGGAAGGATTTAATCCAAAATATTTTTGTCTAACTTTTTTAGTGGTCAAAATGATAGTTGTTTGGAAATAAATGAATCTTCTAACTTCTGACATGTTTTACAAAAACCTAAAAGACATGCAATGGGTTACGAAAATAGCTCTAGTTACAGATTGGTAGCCCCGATTTGAAATCCGACTTCGTACTGGAAATGCAGACAAGAAGGGGAAGATTTTATAGAGCAGGATTTTTTTTCTGTAAAATGTTGCGAAAGGGGTCAAAACGGCAGTTAAAGTTTGGGAAAGTTTGAAAAACTTATGGTAGTGCATTTAGAGAAACTGCTCTAACGTAAGTTCCATACTGAATAAACCTTCTCCGCATTTGACAAGCAGAGAAGTAGAGGAAGGTTTTAATCCAAAATATTTTTTTTCAAACTCTTTGGTTTAGTGGTCATAATGATAGATTTCGTAACCCATGTTTGGAAATGAATGAATCTGCTAACTTCTGACATGTTTTACAAAAACCTAAAAGACATGCAATGGGTTACGAAAATAGCTCTAGTCACAGACTGGTAGCCCCGATTTGAAATCCGACTTCGTCCTTGAAAAGCAGACAAGAAGGGGGAGATTTTATATAGCAGACATTTTTTTCTGTAAAATGTTGCGGAAGGGGTCAAAACGGCAGTTGTTTGGGAAAGTTTGAAAACATGTGGTAGCGTTAGTAAAACTGTTGTAACGTAAGTTCCATACTGAATAAACTGTTTCCGCATTTGACAAGCAGAAGTAGAGGAAGGATTTAATCCAAAATATTTTTGTCTAACTCTTTTAGTGGTCAAAATGATAGTTGTTTGGAAATAAATGAATCTTCTAACTTCTGACATGTTTTACAAAAACCTAAAAGACATGCAATGGGTTACGAAAATAGCTCTAGTTACAGATTGGTAGCCCCGATTTGAAATCCGACTTCGTACTGGAAATGCAGACAAGAAGGGGAAGATTTTATAGAGCATAATTTTTTTTCTGTAAAATGTTGCGAAAGGGGTCAAAACGGCAGTTAACCTCTTGGAACTATAGGGGGTGCTGTTCCGCATTAGCATATTTGTGTCTCCAAATTAAACTGCCTCGTGCTAAATTCTTGATCGTACAATATGCATATTATTGTTATTATTGGATAGAAAACACCTTCTAGTTTCTATAGAAGTTGAAATTTTGTCTCTGAGTTGTACAGAACAATTTCTACAGCACTTTTCATGACAGGGTTCAGATTTCAATTTTTTTTACCTCTGATCTGGGGTCTGTTTTTAAGGCGACAGTGAATGCTATGAAGAAACCGACACTGCCTACGTCTTCCTCTGGGTGTCTGTACGTCATCACGCTTTCAATGGAATCGATGGGATATTCACAGCCAGTATAAAAGACCAAAATGTATAGAGACCGCCCTTTCTCGTCGTGCGCCTGAAGCGTGAAGGGCATCGGACCTGCCTCGTTCCAAATCGTTTTCTAACCAGCAATATTTCTCCGGTCATGTTTTCACTCGTTTTAGGTGTTAAAAACATCAAAATGTAGTTAATTTGAACCGTTTTATAGCAATTTATATCCGTTTAGTGCGATTTTAGAGGAATTTATTTGTTGTGCACTCTGAAACTTTGGACACGTTTTGGGGTGTCGGTCGTTGGTGGTGGACATTTCGAAGGACAGAGGACATCTATCGACCAAAAGACGTTTATAACATAGAAAGGATACATTGCCCAAGAATCTGATGGAAGAACACCTCAAAGTAAGCAATATTTAATATGATAAATCGTGTTTCTGTCGAAATATTTTAAACGCACATTTCGCCATTTTGTTTGGTATAGCTTCACTTGGCGAACCCTGTATTGAAAAGTAAGGATAATTTTAAAAATGTAAATCAGCGGTTGCATTAAGAACTAATTTGTCTTTCGATTCCTGTAAACCCTGTATTTTTTAGTCAAGTATATGATTAGCTATTAATTAAACCAGATCACTCTGAAAGATGGCGACCGACATTTTCAGGCTTGTTTTGCTACTATTTTCATTGTGTAACCACGGTTTTGTATGGCTAAATATGCACCTTTTCGAACAAACTGTATATGTATATTGTAAAATGATGTTACAGGAGTGTCATCGGAAGAATTCTGAGAAGGTTAGTGAAAAAATTAATATCTTTTGGCGATGTTGACTTTTATCGCTCACTTTGGCTAGAATCAATGCTGGGCTGCTATGTGCTATGTGCTACGCTAATATAACGATTTATTGTGTTTTCGCTGTAAGACACTTAGAAAATCTGAAATATTGTCTGTATTCACAGGATCTGTGTCTTTCGATTCGTGTATGCTGTGTATTTTTACGAAATGTTTGATGATTAGTAGTTAGGTAAACACGTTGCTCATTGTAATTATTCTAGTCCATTTGTGACGGTGGGTGCAATTGTAACCTATGGCAGCTACCTGAAATATGCACTTTTTTCTAACAAAACCTATCCCATACCATAAATATGTTATCAGACTGTCATCTAATGAGTTTTTTTGTTGGTTAGGGGCTATAAATATCTTAGTTTAGCCGAATTGGTGATGGCTACTGGTGTTGGTGGACAAATAAAAGATGGTGGATTATGCTAATGTGTTTTTAGGTAATAGATGTACATCTTTACATATTGTGTCTTCCCTGTAAAACATTTTAAAAATCGGAAATGGTGGCTTTATTCACAAGATCTGTATCTTTCATCTGGTGTCTTGGACTTGTGATTTAATGATATTTAGATGCTACTATCTACTTGTGAAGCTATGCTAGCTATGCTAAACAGTGTGTGGGGGGTGGGGGGTGCTCCCGGATCCGGGTTTCTGAGGCAGTAGAAGTTAAAGTTTGGGAAAGTTTGAAAAACTTATGGTAGTGCATTTAGAGAAACTGCTCTAACGTAAGTTCCATACTGAATAAACCTTCTCCGCATTTGACAAGCAGAGAAGTAGAGGAAGGTTTTAATCCAAAATATTTTTTGTCAAACTCTTTGGTTTAGTGGTCATAATGATAGATTTCGTAACCCATGTTTGGAAATGAATGAATCTGCTAACTTCTGACATGTTTTACAAAAACCTAAAAGACATGCAATGGGTTACGAAAATAGCTCTAGTCACAGACTGGTAGCCCCGATTTGAAATCCGACTTCGTCCTTGAAAAGCAGACAAGAAGGGGGAGATTTTATATAGCAGACATTTTTTTCTGTAAAATGTTGCGGAAGGGGTCAAAACGGCAGTTGTTTGGGAAAGTTTGAAAACATGTGTTAGCGCTAGTAAAACTGTTGTAACGTAAGTTCCATACTGAATAAACTGTTTCCGCATTTGACAAGCAGAAGTAGAGGAAGGATTTAATCCAAAATATTTTTGTCTAACTTTTTTAGTGGTCAAAATGATAGTTGTTTGGAAATAAATGAATCTTCTAACTTCTGACATGTTTTACAAAAACCTAAAAGACATGCAATGGGTTACGAAAATAGCTCTAGTTACAGATTGGTAGCCCCGATTTGAAATCCGACTTCGTACTGGAAATGCAGACAAGAAGGGGGAGATTTTATATAGCAGACATTTTTTTCTGTAAAATGTTGCGGAAGGGGTCAAAACGGCAGTTGTTTGGGAAAGTTTGAAAACATGTGGTAGCGTTAGTAAAACTGTTGTAACGTAAGTTCCATACTGAATAAACTGTTTCCGCATTTGACAAGCAGAAGTAGAGGAAGGATTTAATCCAAAATATTTTTGTCTAACTCTTTTAGTGGTCAAAATGATAGTTGTTTGGAAATAAATGAATCTTCTAACTTCTGACATGTTTTACAAAAACCTAAGACATGCAATGGGTTACGAAAATAGCTCTAGTTACAGATTGGTAGCCCCGATTTGAAATCCGACTTCGTACTGGAAATGCAGACAAGAAGGGGAAGATTTTATAGAGCAGAATTTTTTTTCTGTAAAATGTTGCGAAAGGGGTCAAAACGGGAGTTAAAGTTTGGGAAAGTTTGAAAAACATATGGTAGTGCATTTAGAGAAACTGCTCTAACGTAAGTACCATACTGAATAAACCTTCTCCGCATTTGACAAGCAGAGAAGTAGAGGAAGGTTTTAATCCAAAATATTTTTTGTCAAACTCTGGTTTAGTGGTCATAATGATAGATTTCGTAACCCATGTTTGGAAATGAATGAATCTGCTAACTTCTGACATGTTTTACAAAAACCTAAAAGACATGCAATGGGTTACGAAAATAGCTCTAGTCACAGACTCGAAGCCCCAATTTGAAATCCGACTTCGTCCTTGAAAAGCAGACAAGAAGGGGGAGATTTTATATAGCAGACATTTTTTTCTGTAAAATGTTGCGGAAGGGGTCAAAACGGCAGTTGTTTGGGAAAGTTTGAAAACATGTGTTAGCGTTAGTAAAACTGTTGTAACGTAAGTTCCATACTGAATAAACTGTTTCCGCATTTGACAAGCAGAAGTAGAGGAAGGATTTAATCCAAAATATTTTTGTCTAACTTTTTTAGTGGTCAAAATGATAGTTGTTTGGAAATAAATGAATCTTCTAACTTCTGACATGTTTTACAAAAACCTAAAAGACATGCAATGGGTTACGAAAATAGCTCTAGTTACAGATTGGTAGCCCCGATTTGAAATCCGACTTCGTACTGGAAATGCAGACAAGAAGGGGAAGATTTTATAGAGCAGGATTTTTTTTCTGTAAAATGTTGCGAAAGGGGTCAAAACGGCAGTTAAAGTTTGGGAAAGTTTGAAAAACTTATGGTAGTGCATTTAGAGAAACTGCTCTAACGTAAGTTCCATACTGAATAAACCTTCTCCGCATTTGACAAGCAGAGAAGTAGAGGAAGGTTTTAATCCAAAATATTTTTTTTCAAACTCTTTGGTTTAGTGGTCATAATGATAGATTTCGTAACCCATGTTTGGAAATGAATGAATCTGCTAACTTCTGACATGTTTTACAAAAACCTAAAAGACATGCAATGGGTTACGAAAATAGCTCTAGTCACAGACTGGTAGCCCCGATTTGAAATCCGACTTCGTCCTTGAAAAGCAGACAAGAAGGGGGAGATTTTATATAGCAGACATTTTTTTCTGTAAAATGTTGCGGAAGGGGTCAAAACGGCAGTTGTTTGGGAAAGTTTGAAAACATGTGGTAGCGTTAGTAAAACTGTTGTAACGTAAGTTCCATACTGAATAAACTGTTTCCGCATTTGACAAGCAGAAGTAGAGGAAGGATTTAATCCAAAATATTTTTGTCTAACTCTTTTAGTGGTCAAAATGATAGTTGTTTGGAAATAAATGAATCTTCTAACTTCTGACATGTTTTACAAAAACCTAAGACATGCAATGGGTTACGAAAATAGCTCTAGTTACAGATTGGTAGCCCCGATTTGAAATCCGACTTCGTACTGGAAATGCAGACAAGAAGGGGAAGATTTTATAGAGCAGAATTTTTTTTCTGTAAAATGTTGCGAAAGGGGTCAAAACGGCAGTTAAAGTTTGGGAAAGTTTGAAAAACATATGGTAGTGCATTTAGAGAAACTGCTCTAACGTAAGTTCCATACTGAATAAACCTTCTCCGCATTTGACAAGCAGAGAAGTAGAGGAAGGTTTTAATCCAAAATATTTTTTGTCAAACTCTTTGGTTTAGTGGTCATAATGATAGATTTCGTAACCCATGTTTGGAAATGAATGAATCTGCTAACTTCTGACATGTTTTACAAAAACCTAAAAGACATGCAATGGGTTACGAAAATAGCTCTAGTCACAGACTGGTAGCCCCGATTTGAAATCCGACTTCGTCCTTGAAAAGCAGACAAGAAGGGGGAGATTTTCTATAGCAGACATTTTTTTCTGTAAAATGTTGCGGAAGGGGTCAAAACGGCAGTTGTTTGGGAAAGTTTGAAAACATGTGGTAGAGTTAGTAAAACTGTTGTAACGTAAGTTCCATACTGAATAAACTGTTTCCGCATTTGACAAGCAGAAGTAGAGGAAGGATTTAATCCAAAATATTTTTGTCTAACTCTTTTAGTGGTCAAAATGATAGTTGTTTGGAAATAAATGAATCTTCTAACTTCTGACATGTTTTACAAAAACCTAAAAGACATGCAATGGGTTACGAAAATAGCTCTAGTTACAGATTGGTAGCCCCGATTTGAAATCCGACTTCGTACTGGAAATGCAGACAAGAAGGGGAAGATTTTATAGAGCAGAATTTTTTTTCTGTAAAATGTTGCGAAAGGGGTCAAAACGGCAGTTAGTTTGGGAAAGTTTGAAAAACATATGGTAGTGCATTTAGAGAAACTGCTCTAACGTAAGTTCCATACTGAATAAACCTTCTCCGCATTTGACAAGCAGAGAAGTAGAGGAACGTTTTAATCCAAAATATTTTTTGTCAAACTCTGGTTTAGTGGTCATAATGATAGATTTCGTAACCCATGTTTGGAAATGAATGAATCTGCTAACTTCTGACATGTTTTACAAAAACCTAAAAGACATGCAATGGGTTACGAAAATAGCTCTAGTCACAGACTGGAAGCCCCAATTTGAAATCCGACTTCGTCCTTGAAAAGCAGACAAGAAGGGGGAGATTTTATATAGCAGGCATTTTTTTCTGTAAAATGTTGCGGAAGGGGTCAAAACGGCAGTTGTTTGGGAAAGTTTGATAACATGTGGTAGCGTTAGTAAAACTGTTGTAACGTAAGTTCCATACTGAATAAACTGTTTCCGCATTTGACAAGCAGAAGTAGAGGAAGGATTTAATCCAAAATATTTTTGTCTAACTCTTTTAGTGGTCAAAATGATAGTTGTTTGGAAATAAATGAATCTTCTAACTTCTGACATGTTTTACAAAAACCTAAAAGACATGCAATGGGTTACGAAAATAGCTCTAGTTACAGATTGGTAGCCCCGATTTGAAATCCGACTTCGTACTGGAAATGCAGACAAGAAGGGGAAGATTTTATAGAGCAGAATTTTTTTTCTGTAAAATGTTGCGAAAGGGGTCAAAACGGAAGTTAGTTTGGGAAAGTTTGAAAAACATATGGTAGTGCATTTAGAGAAACTGCTCTAACGTAAGTTCCATACTGAATAAACCTTCTCCGCATTTGACAAGCAGAGAAGTAGAGGAAGGTTTTAATCCAAAATATTTTTTGTCAAACTCTTTGGTTTAGTGGTCATAATGATAGATTTCGTAACCCATGTTTGGAAATGAATGAATCTGCTAACTTCTGACATGTTTTACAAAAACCTAAAAGACATGCAATGGGTTACGAAAATAGCTCTAGTCACAGACTGGTAGCCCCGATTTGAAGGGGTCAAAACGGCAGTTGTTTGGGAAAGTTTGAAAACATGTGTTAGCGTTAGTAAAACTGTTGTAACGTAAGTTCCATACTGAATAAACTGTTTCCGCATTTGACAAGCAGAAGTAGAGGAAGGATTTAATCCAAAATATTTTTGTCTAACTCTTTTAGTGGTCAAAATGATAGTTGTTTGGAAATAAATGAATCTTCTAACTTCTGACATGTTTTACAAAAACCTAAAAGACATGCAATGGGTTACGAAAATAGCTCTAGTTACAGATTGGTAGCCCCGATTTGAAATCCGACTTCATACTGGAAATGCAGACAAGAAGGGGAAGATTTTATAGAGCAGAATTTTTTTTCTGTAAAATGTTGCGAAAGGGGTCAAAACGGCACATAAAGTTTGGGAAAGTTTGAAAAACTTATGGTAGTGCATTTAGAGAAACTGCTCTAACGTAAGTTCCATACTGAATAAACCTTCTCCGCATTTGACAAGCAGAGAAATAGAGGAAGGTTTTAATCCAAAATATTTTTTGTCAAACTCTGGTTTAGTGGTCATAATGATAGATTTCGTAACCCATGTTTGGAAATGAATGAATCTGCTAACTTCTGACATGTTTCACAAAAACCTAAAAGACATGCAATGGGTTACGAAAATAGCTCTAGTCACAGACTGGAAGCCCCAATTTGAAATCCGACTTCGTCCTTGAAAAGCAGACAAGAAGGGGGAGATTTTATATAGCAGGCATTTTTTTCTGTAAAATGTTGCGGAAGGGGTCAAAACGGCAGTTGTTTGGGAAAGTTTGATAACATGTGGTAGCGTTAGTAAAACTGTTGTAACGTAAGTTCCATACTGAATAAACTGTTTCCGCATTTGACAAGCAGAAGTAGAGGAAGGATTTAATCCAAAATATTTTTGTCTAACTCTTTTAGTGGTCAAAATGATAGTTGTTTGGAAATAAATGAATCTTCTAACTTCTGACATGTTTTACAAAAACCTAAAAGACATGCAATGGGTTACGAAAATAGCTCTAGTTACAGATTGGTAGCCCCGATTTGAAATCCGACTTCGTACTGGAAATGCAGACAAGAAGGGGAAGATTTTATAGAGCAGAATTTTTTTTCTGTAAAATGTTGCGAAAGGGGTCAAAACGGAAGTTAGTTTGGGAAAGTTTGAAAAACATATGGTAGTGCATTTAGAGAAACTGCTCTAACGTAAGTTCCATACTGAATAAACCTTCTCCGCATTTGACAAGCAGAGAAGTAGAGGAAGGTTTTAATCCAAAATATTTTTTGTCAAACTCTTTGGTTTAGTGGTCATAATGATAGATTTCGTAACCCATGTTTGGAAATGAATGAATCTGCTAACTTCTGACATGTTTTACAAAAACCTAAAAGACATGCAATGGGTTACGAAAATAGCTCTAGTCACAGACTGGTAGCCCCGATTTGAAGGGGTCAAAACGGCAGTTGTTTGGGAAAGTTTGAAAACATGTGTTAGCGTTAGTAAAACTGTTGTAACGTAAGTTCCATACTGAATAAACTGTTTCCGCATTTGACAAGCAGAAGTAGAGGAAGGATTTAATCCAAAATATTTTTGTCTAACTCTTTTAGTGGTCAAAATGATAGTTGTTTGGAAATAAATGAATCTTCTAACTTCTGACATGTTTTACAAAAACCTAAAAGACATGCAATGGGTTACGAAAATAGCTCTAGTTACAGATTGGTAGCCCCGATTTGAAATCCGACTTCATACTGGAAATGCAGACAAGAAGGGGAAGATTTTATAGAGCAGAATTTTTTTTCTGTAAAATGTTGCGAAAGGGGTCAAAACGGCAGTTAAAGTTTGGGAAAGTTTGAAAAACTTATGGTAGTGCATTTAGAGAAACTGCTCTAACGTAAGTTCCATACTGAATAAACCTTCTCCGCATTTGACAAGCAGAGAAATAGAGGAAGGTTTTAATCCAAAATATTTTTTGTCAAACTCTTTGGTTTAGTGGTCATAATGATAGATTTCGTAACCCATGTTTGGAAATGAATGAATCTGCTAACTTCTGACATGTTTTACAAAAACCTAAAAGACATGCAATGGGTTACGAAAATAGCTCTAGTCACAGACTGGTAGCCCCGATTTGAAATCCGACTTCGTCCTTGAAAAGCAGACAAGAAGGGGGAGATTTTATATAGCAGACATTTTTTTCTGTAAAATGTTGCGGAAGGGGTCAAAACGGCAGTTGTTTGGGAAAGTTTGAAAACATGTGTTAGCGTTAGTAAAACTGTTGTAACGTAAGTTCCATACTGAATAAACTGTTTCCGCATTTGACAAGCAGAAGTAGAGGAAGGATTTAATCCAAAATATTTTTGTCTAACTCTTTTAGTGGTCAAAATGATAGTTGTTTGGAAATAAATGAATCTTCTAACTTCTGACATGTTTTACAAAAACCTAAAAGACATGCAATGGGTTACGAAAATAGCTCTAGTTACAAATTGGTAGCCCCGATTTGAAATCCGACTTCGTACTGGAAATGCAGACAAGAAGGGGAAGATTTTATAGAGCAGAATTTTTTTTCTGTAAAATGTTGCGAAAGGGGTCAAAACGGCAGTTAGTTTGGGAAAGTTTGAAAAACATATGGTAGTGCATTTAGAGAAACTGCTCTAACGTAAGTACCATACTGAATAAACCTTCTCCGCATTTGACAAGCAGAGAAGTAGAGGAAGGTTTTAATCCAAAATATTTTTTGTCATACTCTGGTTTAGTGGTCATAATGATAGATTTCGTAACCCATGTTTGGAAATGAATGAATCTGCTAACTTCTGACATGTTTTACAAAAACCTAAAAGACATGCAATGGGTTACGAAAATAGCTCTAGTCACAGACTGGTAGCCCCGATTTGAAATCCGACTTCGTCCTTGAAAAGCAGACAAGAAAGGGGAGATTTTATATAGCAGACATTTTTTTCTGTAAAATGTTGCGGAAGGGGTCAAAACGGCAGTTGTTTGGGAAAGTTTGAAAACATGTGGTAGCGTTAGTAAAACTGATGTAACGTAAGTACCATACTGAATAAACCTTCTCCGCATTTGACAAGCAGAAGTAGAGGAAGGATTTAATCCAAAATATTTTTGTCTAACTCTTTTAGTGGTCAAAATGATAGTTGTTTGGAAATAAATGAATCTTCTAACTTCTGACATGTTTTACAAAAACCTAAAAGACATGCAATGGGTTACGAAAATAGCTCTAGTTACAGATTGGTAGCCCCGATTTGAAATCCGACTTCGTACTGGAAATGCAGACAAGAAGGGGAAGATTTTATAGAGCAGAATTTTTTTTCTGTAAAATGTTGCGAAAGGGGTCAAAACGGCAGTTAAAGTTTGGGAAAGTTTGAAAAACATATGGTAGTGCATTTAGAGAAACTGCTCTAACGTAAGTTCCATACTGAATAAACCTTCTCCGCATTTGACAAGCAGAGAAGTAGAGGAACGTTTTAATCCAAAATATTTTTTGTCAAACTCTTTGGTTTAGTGGTCATAATGATAGATTTCGTAACCCATGTTTGGAAATGAATGAATCTGCTAACTTCTGACATGTTTTACAAAAACCTAAAAGACATGCAATGGGTTACGAAAATAGCTCTAGTCACAGACTGGTAGCCCCGATTTGAAATCCGACTTCGTCCTTGAAAAGCAGACAAGAAGGGGGAGATTTTATATAGCAGACATTTTTTTCTGTAAAATGTTGCGGAAGGGGTCAAAACGGCAGTTGTTTGGGAAAGTTTGAAAACATGTGGTAGCGTTAGTAAAACTGTTGTAACGTAAGTTCCATACTGAATAAACTGTTTCCGCATTTGACAAGCAGAAGTAGAGGAAGGATTTAATCCAAAATATTTTTGTCTAACTCTTTTAGTGGTCAAAATGATAGTTGTTTGGAAATAAATGAATCTTCTAACTTCTGACATGTTTTACAAAAACCTAAGACATGCAATGGGTTACGAAAATAGCTCTAGTTACAGATTGGTAGCCCCGATTTGAAATCCGACTTCGTACTGGAAATGCAGACAAGAAGGGGAAGATTTTATAGAGCAGAATTTTTTTTCTGTAAAATGTTGCGAAAGGGGTCAAAACGGCAGTTAAAGTTTGGGAAAGTTTGAAAAACATATGGTAGTGCATTTAGAGAAACTGCTCTAACGTAAGTACCATACTGAATAAACCTTCTCCGCATTTGACAAGCAGAGAAGTAGAGGAAGGTTTTAATCCAAAATATTTTTTGTCAAACTCTTTGGTTTAGTGGTCATAATGATAGATTTCGTAACCCATGTTTGGAAATGAATGAATCTGCTAACTTCTGACATGTTTTACAAAAACCTAAAAGACATGCAATGGGTTTCGAAAATAGCTCTAGTTACAGATTGGTGGCCCCGATTTGAAATCCGACTTCGTACTGGAAATGCAGACAAGAAGGGGAAGATTTTATAGAGCAGAATTTTTTTTCTGTAAAATGTTGCGAAAGGGGTCAAAACGGCAGTTAAAGTTTGGGAATGTTTGAAAAACATATGGTAGTGCATTTAGAGAAACTGCTCTAACGTACGTTCCATACTGAATAAACCTTCTCCGCATTTGACAAGCAGAGAAGTAGAGGAACGTTTTAATCCAAAATATTTTTTGTCAAACTCTTTGGTTTAGTGGTCATAATGATAGATTTCGTAACCCATGTTTGGAAATGAATGAATCTGCTAACTTCTGACATGTTTTACAAAAACCTAAAAGACATGCAATGGGTTACGAAAATAGCTCTAGTCACAGACTGGTAGCCCCGATTTGAAATCCGACTTCGTCCTTGAAAAGCAGACAAGAAGGGGGAGATTTTATATAGCAGACATTTTTTTCTGTAAAATGTTGCGGAAGGGGTCAAAACGGCAGTTGTTTGGGAAAGTTTGAAAACATGTGGTAGCGTTAGTAAAACTGTTGTAACGTAAGTTCCATACTGAATAAACTGTTTCCGCATTTGACAAGCAGAAGTAGAGGAAGGATTTAATCCAAAATATTTTTGTCTAACTCTTTTAGTGGTCAAAATGATAGTTGTTTGGAAATAAATGAATCTTCTAACTTCTGACATGTTTTACAAAAACCTAAGACATGCAATGGGTTACGAAAATAGCTCTAGTTACAGATTGGTAGCCCCGATTTGAAATCCGACTTCGTACTGGAAATGCAGACAAGAAGGGGAAGATTTTATAGAGCAGAATTTTTTTTCTGTAAAATGTTGCGAAAGGGGTCAAAACGGCAGTTAAAGTTTGGGAAAGTTTGAAAAACATATGGAAGTGCATTTAGAGAAACTGCTCTAACGTAAGTACCATACTGAATAAACCTTCTCCGCATTTGACAAGCAGAGAAGTAGAGGAAGGTTTTAATCCAAAATATTTTTTGTCAAACTCTTTGGTTTAGTGGTCATAATGATAGATTTCGTAACCCATGTTTGGAAATGAATGAATCTGCTAACTTCTGACATGTTTTACAAAAACCTAAAAGACATGCAATGGGTTTCGAAAATAGCTCTAGTTACAGATTGGTGGCCCCGATTTGAAATCCGACTTCGTACTGGAAATGCAGACAAGAAGGGGAAGATTTTATAGAGCAGAATTTTTTTTCTGTAAAATGTTGCGAAAGGGGTCAAAACGGCAGTTAAAGTTTGGGAATGTTTGAAAAACATATGGTAGTGCATTTAGAGAAACTGCTCTAACGTAAGTTCCATACTGAATAAACCTTCTCCGCATTTGACAAGCAGAGAAGTAGAGGAACGTTTTAATCCAAAATATTTTTTGTCAAACTCTTTGGTTTAGTGGTCATAATGATAGATTTCGTAACCCATGTTTGGAAATGAATGAATCTGCTAACTTCTGACATGTTTTACAAAAACCTAAAAGACATGCAATGGGTTACGAAAATAGCTCTAGTCACAGACTGGTAGCCCCGATTTGAAATCCGACTTCGTCCTTGAAAAGCAGACAAGAAGGGGGAGATTTTATATAGCAGACATTTTTTTCTGTAAAATGTTGCGGAAGGGGTCAAAACGGCAGTTGTTTGGGAAAGTTTGAAAACATGTGGTAGCGTTAGTAAAACTGTTGTAACGTAAGTTCCATACTGAATAAACTGTTTCCGCATTTGACAAGCAGAAGTAGAGGAAGGATTTAATCCAAAATATTTTTGTCTAACTCTTTTAGTGGTCAAAATGATAGTTGTTTGGAAATAAATGAATCTTCTAACTTCTGACATGTTTTACAAAAACCTAAGACATGCAATGGGTTACGAAAATAGCTCTAGTTACAGATTGGTAGCCCCGATTTGAAATCCGACTTCGTACTGGAAATGCAGACAAGAAGGGGAAGATTTTATAGAGCAGAATTTTTTTTCTGTAAAATGTTGCGAAAGGGGTCAAAACGGCAGTTAAAGTTTGGGAAAGTTTGAAAAACATATGGTAGTGCATTTAGAGAAACTGCTCTAACGTAAGTACCATACTGAATAAACCTTCTCCGCATTTGACAAGCAGAGAAGTAGAGGAAGGTTTTAATCCAAAATATTTTTTGTCAAACTCTGGTTTAGTGGTCATAATGATAGATTTCGTAACCCATGTTTGGAAATGAATGAATCTGCTAACTTCTGACATGTTTTACAAAAACCTAAAAGACATGCAATGGGTTACGAAAATAGCTCTAGTCACAGACTGGTAGCCCCGATTTGAAATCCGACTTCGTCCTTGAAAAGCAGACAAGAAGGGGGAGATTTTATATAGCAGACATTTTTTTCTGTAAAATGTTGCGGAAGGGGTCAAAACGGCAGTTGTTTGGGAAAGTTTGAAAACATGTGGTAGCGTTAGTAAAACTGTTGTAACGTAAGTTCCATACTGAATAAACTGTTTCCGCATTTGACAAGCAGAAGTAGAGGAAGGATTTAATCCAAAATATTTTTGTCTAACTCTTTTAGTGGTCAAAATGATAGTTGTTTGGAAATAAATGAATCTTCTAACTTCTGACATGTTTTACAAAAACCTAAAAGACATGCAATGGGTTACGAAAATAGCTCTAGTTACAGATTGGTAGCCCCGATTTGAAATCCGACTTCGTACTGGAAATGCAGACAAGAAGGGGAAGATTTTATAGAGCAGAATTTTTTTCTGTAAAATGTTGCGAAAGGGGTCAAAACGGCAGTTAAAGTTTGGGAAAGTTTGAAAAACATATGGTAGTGCATTTAGAGAAACTGCTCTAACGTAAGTTCCATACTGAATAAACCTTCTCCGCATTTGACAAGCAGAGAAGTAGAGGAACGTTTTAATCCAAAATATTTTTTGTCAAACTCTTTGGTTTAGTGGTCATAATGATAGATTTCGTAACCCATGTTTGGAAATGAATGAATCTGCTAACTTCTGACATGTTTTACAAAAACCTAAAAGACATGCAATGGGTTACGAAAATAGCTCTAGTCACAGACTGGTAGCCCCGATTTGAAATCCGACTTCGTCCTTGAAAAGCAGACAAGAAGGGGGAGATTTTATATAGCAGACATTTTTTTCTGTAAAATGTTGCGGAAGGGGTCAAAACGGCAGTTGTTTGGGAAAGTTTGAAAACATGTGGTAGCGTTAGTAAAACTGTTGTAACGTAAGTTCCATACTGAATAAACTGTTTCCGCATTTGACAAGCAGAAGTAGAGGAAGGATTTAATCCAAAATATTTTTGTCTAACTCTTTTAGTGGTCAAAATGATAGTTGTTTGGAAATAAATGAATCTTCTAACTTCTGACATGTTTTACAAAAACCTAAAGACATGCAATGGGTTACGAAAATAGCTCTAGTTACAGATTGGTAGCCCCGATTTGAAATCCGACTTCGTACTGGAAATGCAGACAAGAAGGGGAAGATTTTATAGAGCAGAATTTTTTTTCTGTAAAATGTTGCGAAAGGGGTCAAAACGGCAGTTAAAGTTTGGGAAAGTTTGAAAAACATATGGTAGTGCATTTAGAGAAACTGCTCTAACGTAAGTACCATACTGAATAAACCTTCTCCGCATTTGACAAGCAGAGAAGTAGAGGAAGGTTTTAATCCAAAATATTTTTTGTCAAACTCTTTGGTTTAGTGGTCATAATGATAGATTTCGTAACCCATGTTTGGAAATGAATGAATCTGCTAACTTCTGACATGTTTTACAAAAACCTAAAAGACATGCAATGGGTTACGAAAATAGCTCTAGTCACAGACTGGTAGCCCCGATTTGAAATCCGACTTCGTCCTTGAAAAGCAGACAAGAAGGGGGAGATTTTATATAGCAGACATTTTTTTCTGTAAAATGTTGCGGAAGGGGTCAAAACGGCAGTTGTTTGGGAAAGTTTGAAAACATGTGGTAGCGTTAGTAAAACTGTTGTAACGTAAGTTCCATACTGAATAAACTGTTTCCGCATTTGACAAGCAGAAGTAGAGGAAGGATTTAATCCAAAATATTTTTGTCTAACTCTTTTAGTGGTCAAAATGATAGTTGTTTGGAAATAAATGAATCTTCTAACTTCTGACATGTTTTACAAAAACCTAAAAGACATGCAATGGGTTACGAAAATAGCTCTAGTTACAGATTGGTAGCCCCGATTTGAAATCCGACTTCGTACTGGAAATGCAGACAAGAAGGGGAAGATTTTATAGAGCAGAATTTTTTTTCTGTAAAATGTTGCGAAAGGGGTCAAAACGGCAGTTAAAGTTTGGGAAAGTTTGAAAAACATATGGTAGTGCATTTAGAGAAACTGCTCTAACGTAAGTTCCATACTGAATAAACCTTCTCCGCATTTGACAAGCAGAGAAGTAGAGGAACGTTTTAATCCAAAATATTTTTTGTCAAACTCTTTGGTTTAGTGGTCATAATGATAGATTTCGTAACCCATGTTTGGAAATGAATGAATCTGCTAACTTCTGACATGTTTTACAAAAACCTAAAAGACATGCAATGGGTTACGAAAATAGCTCTAGTCACAGACTGGTAGCCCCGATTTGAAATCCGACTTCGTCCTTGAAAAGCAGACAAGAAGGGGGAGATTTTATATAGCAGACATTTTTTTCTGTAAAATGTTGCGGAAGGGGTCAAAACGGCAGTTGTTTGGGAAAGTTTGAAAACATGTGGTAGCGTTAGTAAAACTGTTGTAACGTAAGTTCCATACTGAATAAACTGTTTCCGCATTTGACAAGCAGAAGTAGAGGAAGGATTTAATCCAAAATATTTTTGTCTAACTCTTTTAGTGGTCAAAATGATAGTTGTTTGGAAATAAATGAATCTTCTAACTTCTGACATGTTTTACAAAAACCTAAGACATGCAATGGGTTACGAAAATAGCTCTAGTTACAGATTGGTAGCCCCGATTTGAAATCCGACTTCGTACTGGAAATGCAGACAAGAAGGGGAAGATTTTATAGAGCAGAATTTTTTTTCTGTAAAATGTTGCGAAAGGGGTCAAAACGGCAGTTAAAGTTTGGGAAAGTTTGAAAAACATATGGTAGTGCATTTAGAGAAACTGCTCTAACGTAAGTACCATACTGAATAAACCTTCTCCGCATTTGACAAGCAGAGAAGTAGAGGAAGGTTTTAATCCAAAATATTTTTTGTCAAACTCTGGTTTAGTGGTCATAATGATAGATTTCGTAACCCATGTTTGGAAATGAATGAATCTGCTAACTTCTGACATGTTTTACAAAAACCTAAAAGACATGCAATGGGTTACGAAAATAGCTCTAGTCACAGACTGGTAGCCCCGATTTGAAATCCGACTTCGTCCTTGAAAAGCAGACAAGAAGGGGGAGATTTTATATAGCAGACATTTTTTTCTGTAAAATGTTGCGGAAGGGGTCAAAACGGCAGTTGTTTGGGAAAGTTTGAAAACATGTGTTAGCGTTAGTAAAACTGTTGTAACGTAAGTTCCATACTGAATAAACTGTTTCCGCATTTGACAAGCAGAAGTAGAGGAAGGATTTAATCCAAAATATTTTTGTCTAACTCTTTTAGTGGTCAAAATGATAGTTGTTTGGAAATAAATGAATCTTCTAACTTCTGACATGTTTTACAAAAACCTAAAAGACATGCAATGGGTTACGAAAATAGCTCTAGTTACAGATTGGTAGCCCCGATTTGAAATCCGACTTCGTACTGGAAATGCAGACAAGAAGGGGAAGATTTTATAGAGCAGAATTTTTTTTCTGTAAAATGTTGCGAAAGGGGTCAAAACGGCAGTTAAAGTTTGGGAAAGTTTGAAAAACATATGGTAGTGCATTTAGAGAAACTGCTCTAACGTAAGTACCATACTGAATAAACCTTCTCCGCATTTGACAAGCAGAGAAGTAGAGGAAGGTTTTAATCCAAAATATTTTTTGTCAAACTCTTTGGTTTAGTGGTCATAATGATAGATTTCGTAACCCATGTTTGGAAATGAATGAATCTGCTAACTTCTGACATGTTTTACAAAAACCTAAAAGACATGCAATGGGTTACGAAAATAGCTCTAGTCACAGACTGGTAGCCCCGATTTGAAATCCGAATTTGTCCTTGAAAAGCAGACAAGAAAGGGGAGATTTTATATAGCAGACATTTTTTTCTGTAAAATGTTGCGGAAGGGGTCAAAACGGAAGTTGTTTGGGAAAGTTTGAAAACATGTGGTAGCGTTAGTAAAACTGTTGTAACGTCAGTTCCATACTGAATAAACTGTTTCCGCATTTGACAAGCAGAAGTAGAGGAAGGATTTAATCCAAAATATTTTTGTCTAACTCTTTTAGTGGTCAAAATGATAGTTGTTTGGAAATAAATGAATCTTCTAACTTCTGACATGTTTTACAAAAACCTAAAAGACATGCAATGGGTTACGAAAATAGCTCTAGTCACAGACTGGTAGCCCCGATTTGAAATCCGACTTCGTCCTTGAAAAGCAGACAAGAAGGGGGAGATTTTATATAGCAGACATTTTTTTCTGTAAAATGTTGCGGAAGGGGTCAAAACGGCAGTTGTTTGGGAAAGTTTGAAAACATGTGGTAGCGTTAGTAAAACTGTTGTAACGTAAGTTCCATACTGAATAAACTGTTTCCGCATTTGACAAGCAGAAGTAGAGGAAGGATTTAATCCAAAATATTTTTGTCTAACTCTTTTAGTGGTCAAAATGATAGTTGTTTGGAAATAAATGAATCTTCTAACTTCTGACATGTTTTACAAAAACCTAAAAGACATGCAATGGGTTACGAAAATAGCTCTAGTTACAGATTGGTAGCCCCGATTTGAAATCCGACTTCGTACTGGAAATGCAGACAAGAAGGGGAAGATTTTATAGAGCAGAATTTTTTTTCTGTAAAATGTTGCGAAAGGGGTCAAAACGGCAGTTAAAGTTTGGGAAAGTTTGAAAAACATATGGTAGTGCATTTAGAGAAACTGCTCTAACGTAAGTTCCATACTGAATAAACCTTCTCCGCATTTGACAAGCAGAGAAGTAGAGGAAGGTTTTAATCCAAAATATTTTTTGTCAAACTCTTTGGTTTAGTGGTCATAATGATAGATTTCGTAACCCATGTTTGGAAATGAATGAATCTGCTAACTTCTGACATGTTTTACAAAAACCTAAAAGACATGCAATGGGTTACGAAAATAGCTCTAGTCACAGACTGGTAGCCCCGATTTGAAATCCGACTTCGTCCTTGAAAAGCAGACAAGAAGGGGGAGATTTTATATAGCAGACATTTTTTTCTGTAAAATGTTGCGGAAGGGGTCAAAACGGCAGTTGTTTGGGAAAGTTTGAAAACATGTGGTAGCGTTAGTAAAACTGTTGTAACGTAAGTTCCATACTGAATAAACTGTTTCCGCATTTGACAAGCAGAAGTA
Source organism: Salvelinus fontinalis (assembly GCF_029448725.1). NCBI lineage: Eukaryota > Metazoa > Chordata > Actinopteri > Salmoniformes > Salmonidae > Salvelinus > Salvelinus fontinalis. The sequence continues at coordinate 202,225 of NW_026600545.1, forward strand.
GAGGAAGGATTTAATCCAAAATATTTTTGTCTAACTCTTTTAGTGGTCAAAATGATAGTTGTTTGGAAATAAATGAATCTTCTAACTTCTGACATGTTTTACAAAAACCTAAGACATGCAATGGGTTACGAAAATAGCTCTAGTTACAGATTGGTAGCCCCGATTTGAAATCCGACTTCGTACTGGAAATGCAGACAAGAAGGGGAAGATTTTATAGAGCAGAATTTTTTTTCTGTAAAATGTTGCGAAAGGGGTCAAAACGGCAGTTAAAGTTTGGGAAAGTTTGAAAAACATATGGTAGTGCATTTAGAGAAACTGCTCTAACGTAAGTACCATACTGAATAAACCTTCTCCGCATTTGACAAGCAGAGAAGTAGAGGAAGGTTTTAATCCAAAATATTTTTTGTCAAACTCTTTGGTTTAGTGGTCATAATGATAGATTTCGTAACCCATGTTTGGAAATGAATGAATCTGCTAACTTCTGACATGTTTTACAAAAACCTAAAAGACATGCAATGGGTTACGAAAATAGCTCTAGTCACAGACTGGTAGCCCCGATTTGAAATCCGACTTCGTCCTTGAAAAGCAGACAAGAAGGGGGAGATTTTATATAGCAGACATTTTTTTCTGTAAAATGTTGCGGAAGGGGTCAAAACGGCAGTTGTTTGGGAAAGTTTGAAAACATGTGTTAGCGTTAGTAAAACTGTTGTAACGTAAGTTCCATACTGAATAAACTGTTTCCGCATTTGACAAGCAGAAGTAGAGGAAGGATTTAATCCAAAATATTTTTGTCTAACTCTTTTAGTGGTCAAAATGATAGTTGTTTGGAAATAAATGAATCTTCTAACTTCTGACATGTTTTACAAAAACCTAAAGACATGCAATGGGTTACGAAAATAGCTCTAGTTACAGATTGGTAGCCCCGATTTGAAATCCGACTTCGTACTGGAAATGCAGACAAGAAGGGGAAGATTTTATAGAGCAGAATTTTTTTTCTGTAAAATGTTGCGAAAGGGGTCAAAACGGCAGTTAAAGTTTGGGAAAGTTTGAAAAACATATGGTAGTGCATTTAGAGAAACTGCTCTAACGTAAGTACCATACTGAATAAACCTTCTCCGCATTTGACAAGCAGAGAAGTAGAGGAAGGTTTTAATCCAAAATATTTTTTGTCAAACTCTGGTTTAGTGGTCATAATGATAGATTTCGTAACCCATGTTTGGAAATGAATGAATCTGCTAACTTCTGACATGTTTTACAAAAACCTAAAAGACATGCAATGGGTTACGAAAATAGCTCTAGTCACAGACTGGTAGCCCCGATTTGAAATCCGACTTCGTCCTTGAAAAGCAGACAAGAAGGGGGAGATTTTATATAGCAGACATTTTTTTCTGTAAAATGTTGCGGAAGGGGTCAAAACGGCAGTTGTTTGGGAAAGTTTGAAAACATGTGGTAGCGTTAGTAAAACTGTTGTAACGTAAGTTCCATACTGAATAAACTGTTTCCGCATTTGACAAGCAGAAGTAGAGGAAGGATTTAATCCAAAATATTTTTGTCTAACTCTTTTAGTGGTCAAAATGATAGTTGTTTGGAAATAAATGAATCTTCTAACTTCTGACATGTTTTACAAAAACCTAAAAGACATGCAATGGGTTACTAAAATAGCTCTAGTTACAGATTGGTAGACCCGATTTGAAATCCGACTTCGTACTGGAAATGCAGACAAGAAGGGGACGATTTTATAGAGCAGAATTTTTTTTCTGTAAAATGTTGCGAAAGGGGTCAAAACGGCAGTTAGTTTGGGAAAGTTTGAAAAACATATGGTAGTGCATTTAGAGAAACTGCTCTAACGTAAGTTCCATACTGAATAAACCTTCTCCGCATTTGACAAGCAGAGAAGTAGAGGAAGGTTTTAATCCAAAATATTTTTTGTCAAACTCTTTGGTTTAGTGGTCATAATGATAGATTTCGTAACCCATGTTTGGAAATGAATGAATCTGCTAACTTCTGACATGTTTTACAAAAACCTAAAAGACATGCAATGGGTTACGAAAATAGCTCTAGTCACAGACTGGTAGCCCCGATTTGAAATCCGACTTCGTCCTTGAAAAGCAGACAAGAAGGGGGAGATTTTATATAGCATGCATTTTTTTCTGTAAAATGTTGCGGAAGGGGTCAAAACGGCAGTTGTTTGGGAAAGTTTGAAAACATGTGTTAGCGTTAGTAAAACTGTTGTAACGTAAGTTCCATACTGAATAAACTGTTTCCGCATTTGACAAGCAGAAGTAGAGGAAGGATTTAATCCAAAATATTTTTGTCTAACTCTTTTAGTGGTCAAAATGATAGTTGTTTGGAAATAAATGAATCTTCTAACTTCTGACATGTTTTACAAAAACCTAAAAGACATGCAATGGGTTAC